>NC_143024.1:82716982-82856982 GCF_057628025.1 Oncorhynchus mykiss | reverse complement strand
GTCACATGGCGTCTTTCCCCCCATTAGCATCTCTGTTAACCTATACCGTTTGAACCTCATCATCACCAGGGGGTTTGAGAAGGAGCTACTCTGACTCCAGTCATCACCCCCCAGGTCAGTCAGAAAGCCCACTCATCTTTCAAGTATATACTGGGCCACCTCCCTCACTACTGAGCCAAATAGCCCTCCCCCACCCTCTGCTGTGTCACCAGGTGAGAGAAGACCAGGTGTTCCGGGGAGATGGGGTCCAGCTCAGGTACAACAGGGTAAATTTTTTATTTATTTGTGAATGTATTATGTATGAGTGACTAACTTCACAAATACTTACCGACACGTGTGTTATCGCCATAGGTATTGTCAATGTGTGTGTGTGTTCATGTAGTCATCCCCTACTCGTTTATTGTTATATACAATATATACTTTTTTTGAAAGTATTTTGTTTGTTTATTAAATACGTAGAGATTGAGGTGAAAGTTAGATGAGAGATTGCTGAAAGAACAGTGGACCAGATTGGAACCCACGCTGGCACCAGTACATCTTACATGTGCTCATGCCTGTCTTCTCTTGAGAGCCAGGTCTGACTACGGCGGCCTTTCTCAATAGCAAGGCTATGCTCACTGAGTCTGTACATAGCTTTCCTTAAGTTTGGGTGAATCACAGTGGTCAGGTATTCTGCCACTGTGTACTCTCTGTTTAGGGCCAAATAGAATTCTAGTTTGCTCTGTTTTTTGTTAATTCTTTCCAATGTGTCAAGTAATTATCTTTTTTTTCTCATGATTTGGTTGGGTCTAATTGTGTTGTATCTCTCACTATCTTTAGTATCTCTGTTTAATGAGATAAACAAGGAGAAGAGATGGCTTAGGTGGCTATTCCACCGCAGTTCTCTCCCCCCTACTATTTTCTAATGACAGCAGGACCTGTGCCGAGGTCATTCAGCAAACCTTACCACAACAGAGTCTACCGGATCAACACGCAATGAATCATCAGAACTAAACACGCCTCCACGACAACAGAGGCCTAATCAGCCTGGCAGACTTTAAGGTAATGACGATTTTACATGCAGCGTCTCTCTGATGAACTGAAGAGGACAGAGAAGATAATACACTCACACTCTCTGTTGTGGGCTGTCTAATATCCTCCTGGTATGGACATTGATGAATGAGATTCCTGCGCAATGGAGAGATGTATTGAGCGCAGGGTTAGAGAGTGGGGATGCAGAGAAGAGAGGTAGGCAGTTAGGTGGTTAATGAAAGGATAGAGGGAAAAGGAGAGAATAAGAGAGAAGAGGAGAGAATAGGGGTAGGCAGTTAGGTGGTTAATGAAAGGATAGAGTGAATCATATTGTTATTAGTTCTAATGTTGCTTTGGGTTTTTGACCTTTAAAATGTTTTGTGGAGATGTTGGAGTTGTCCCTGCAGGAGAAGTGTTGGTGCTAGTGATAATCTTTCTACTGCAATATGACCCTAATGGTCAAGAAAAATGCATGATGGGTGGGATAAGGACGTTCAAGTTATTTTGATGCCTCTTTCCTTCCTGTTTTTTCTCCAAAACGTTGTAATCTAGAGCATTCAAGGCTACCTCCTAACAAAATGTCATTTGGAGCGTTCAAGGCTACCACAAAACAAATAAGCGTTCTGTCAAAACAAAGCACACTGAGCTATATTACTCAGTGAACACTGAAACTCCAGTTTATTATTTCATGCCCTATTTCCTCTCGCATTAATAATGGAACCAGGAGGGATAGAGAGGCAGTAGGCTACAGGAGGTTGCAGAAGGGTACGGAAGAGTACAGTAGGGTATAAGAGGGCACAGGAGATACAGGGGCTACAGGAGGGTACGGGGGTACAGGGGGGTACAGGAGGGTACGGGCGGTACAGGGGGGTACAGGGGGGTACAGGGGGTACGGGGGTATAGGGGGGTACAGGAGGCTACAGGAGGGTACGGGGGTACAGGAGGGTGAAGGCGGGTACAGGAAGGTACAGGGGGGTACTGGACGCTACGGGGGTACAGGAGTGTAGGGAAAGTACAGGAGGCTGTACAGGGGATACAGGGGGGTACAGGATGCTACGGGGGTACAGGAGTGTAGGGAAAGTATAGGATGTACAGGGGGCCACAGAAGGTTACAAGAAGGTACAGTGAACACAAGATGCAGGCCTCCTTATTCTTCCTAGAATCTCTTTCTCCTATAGAGCAACATTTTTATGGAAGGGAATGCCGATCCATGTGAGAAACAGACTCGGTCTCAACCTTTAAGTCTTTACTGAAGACTCATCTCTTCAATAGGTGCAATGATTGAGTTTAGTCTGGCACTGGAGTGACGAACCACCCTTGCTGTCTCTGCCTGACCGTCTCCCCTCTCTCCACTCAGATTCTCTGCCTCTGAAACTATTGCTAGTGCTCCCCCATGCATCACATCTTCCCATGCTTTTGTTGCAATACTCGACTTGAGTGAGTTGAGTCACTGACGTGATCTTCCTGTCTAGTCTTGACCCCCTCAGGCTCTTGTGGTGGGGGAGATCTTCGTGGGCTATACTCAGCCTTGTCTCAGGGTAGTAAGTTGGTGGTCTGTTGATATCCCTCTGGTTGTATGGGGGCTGCGCTATGGCAAAGTGGGTGGGGTTATATTCTGCCTGGTTGGCCCAATCCAGGTGCATTGTCAGATGGGGCCACAGTGTCCCCCAACCCCCCCCTGCCCCAGTATCTATGCTGCAATAGTTTATGTGCCGGGGGGCTAGGGTCAGTCTGTCCTATCTGGTGTTATTCTCCTGTCATATCTGGTGTCCTGTGTGATCTTAAGCATACTCCCTCTAATTCCCCCATCTCTCTCTCTCTCTCTCTCTCTCTCTCTCTCTCGCTCTCTCTCTCTCTCTCTCTCTCTGTGCCTGTGAGTGTGTCCCTTCACAGTCCCCCACAGTCCCCCTATAATCTCCACCCGGCACTGCCAGAAGAGGACTGGCCACCCCTCAGAGCCTGAGCTAGGTTTCTAATCTCCGCCCGGAGATTGATGGGTTTCTGTATAGCACTGTGGCATCTGCTGATAGATTGATACAGATGGTTACAGGAGGGTCATTGAGGCTGCAGGAGCCTATACACAGGGATACAGGAGGGTACAAGATGGTACAGGAGGGTACACATGGGGGTACAAGAGGCTATGAAGGAGGGTACAGTAGAATATACATGAGGGTTGAGTAGGGTACAGAAGGGTACAGGAACTATACAGAGGGGTACAGGAGACTATAGAAGGGTACAGGAGGCTGCACAATATATAGAAAATGTGGACACCCCTTCAAATTCGTGGATTTGTCTATTTCAGCCACACCCGTTTCTGACAGGTATATAAAATTGAGCACACCGCCATGCAATCTCCATAGACAAACATTGGCAGTAGAATGGTCTTACTGAAGAGCTCAGTGACTTTCAACATGGCACCGTCATAGAATCCACCTTGACAAACAAGTTAGTTGGTCAAATGTCTGCCCTGCTAGAGCTGCCCCAGTCAAGTGTACAGTAAGTGCTGTTATTGTGAAGTGGAAATGTCTCAGCCGCAAAGTGGTAGGCCACACAAGCTCACAGAATGGGACCGCCGAGTCCTGAAGCGTGTAGTGTCTGTCCTAGGTTGCAACACTCACTACCTAGTTCCAAACTGCCTCTAGAAGCAACGTCAGCACAAGAACTGTTTGTCGGGAGCTTCATGGTCGAGCAGTCTCCCACAAGCCTAAGATCCCCATGCACAAGGCCAAGCATCGGCTGGATGCCATTGGACTCTGGAGCAGTGGAAATGCGTTCCCTGGAGTGATGAATCACGCTTCACCATCTGGCAGTCCGATGCACGAAACGGGAGTTTGGCGGATGCCAGGAGAACGCTACCTGCCCCAATAAATAGTGCCAACTGTAAAGTTTAGTGGAGGAGGAATAATGATCTTGGGTTGTTTTTCATGGTGTGGGCTAGGCCCCTTAGTTCCAGGGAAGGGAAATCATAACGCTACAGCATACAATGACATTCTAGACAAATCTGTGCCTCCAACTTTTTGGCAACAGTTTGGGGAAGGTCCTTTCCTGTTTCAGCATGACAATGCCCCCGTGCACAAAGCAAAGTCTATATAGAAATGGTTTGTCAAGAACGGTGTGGAAGAACTTGACTGGCCTGCACAGAGCCCTGACCTCGACCCCATTGAACACCTAAAGGATGAATTGGAACTCCGACTGCGAGCCAGGCCTAATCACCCAAAATCAGACCTCACTAATGCTCTTTTGGCTGAATGGAAGCAAGTCCTCGCAACAATGTTCCATCTAGTGGAAAGCCTTCCCAGAATAGTGGAGGCTGTTATAGCAGCAAAGGGGGGACGAACTCCATATTAATGCCCATTTTGAAATGAGATGTTCGACGATACTTTTGGTCATGTAGTGTATACACGTGGGGTACAAGAGGGCATGGGGGGGTACATGAGGCTATAGGAGGGTACAGGAAACTATTTACGGAGGGTACAGTAGGGTATGGAAGGCTACACGAGGATATACAGAGGGTAGAGGATGCTATAGTAAGGTAGAGGGGTTACAGGAAGGTACAAGAGGATACAGGAGGGTGTAGGAGGGTACAGGGGCTACAGGAGGGTACATGAGCTACAGGGGGGTACAGGAGGGTGCAGGAGGCTATATGGGGGTACAGGAGGATATAGGAGGGTACAGGAGGATACAGGAGGGTACAGGAGGATACAGGAGGCTGTAGGAGGGTAGAGGGATTACAGAAGGCTACAGGAGGTGACGGTATGACGGTACAGGAGGCTATATGAGGGTACAGAAGGCTATGGGAGGGTACAAGTGGGTATAGCAGGATTACAGGGGCAATAGGTGGGTACAGAAGGCTATAGGAGGGTAGAGGGGTTACAGGAGAGTCTGGAGGGTATAGGAGGGTATAAGAGGGTACAGGAGGCTCCAGGAGGCTCCAGGATGATATAGGAGGATACAATAGGCTATAGTAGGATACAGGGGGATACAGGAGGCTCCAGGAGGCTATAGGAGGGTACAGGAGGGTACAGGAGGGTACAGGGGCTGTAGGTGGGTACAGAAGGCTATAGGAGGGTAGAGTGGTTACAGGAAAGTCAAGGAGGGTACAGGAGGCTATAGGAGGGTCCTGGGTGTACAGGAGGCTATGGGAGGGTACAGTGTGTACAATAGGGTACAGGTTGTACTGGGTATACAGGAGGGTACAAGAGGCTAAATGAGGTTACAGGAGGCTTTAGGAAGGTTCAGTGGGTACAGGAGGGTCCAGAGGACCATTGTCTGCCTAATCTGGCAACGTTGTCACCTCTTATGTAACTTTCACACCTTGGGGAGGGGAAACTCCACGTCAAACACATTACACACACACATCCCTGGTCCCATATTACTGAAATAGAATAGAATGCTAACTTTTATACTCTGATTGTGACCCTGACTGGCACAGTTTTGCCTGATTAGAAGCACACACACCTCTTCTCTCAATGACCTCATGGCTATTTTAAGGATCTGAAAGCAACCTCTCAAATCTATACATGGAGGTCCCCTGAGTTACTATGTAGGTTCTAACGACACCGAACAGTATGTGAATAGAGGGAATTATGTTTAGACTACTATGGCTTTCAGTGAGCTAAGAGTCAGACCTGAGATCTGGCAAGTTTGTGTGTGTGTGTGTGTGTGTGTGTGTGTGTGTGTGTGTGTGTGTGTGTGTGTGTGTGTGTGTGTGTGTGTGTGTGTGTGTGTGTGTGTGTGTGTGTGTACACACAGTTGTGTGCGCGTGTATGTGTGTGTGTGTGTGTGTGTGTGTGTGTGTGTGTGTGTGTGTGTGTGTGTGTGTGTGTGTGTAAGAGAGAGAGAGTGAGACAGACAGACAGACAGACAGACAGACAGACAGACAGACAGACAGACAGACAGACAGACAGACAGACAGACAGACAGACAGACAGACAGACAGACAGACAGACAGACAGACAGACAGACAGACAGACAGACAGACAGACAGACAGACAGAAAGGTGAAAACAAATCCCCAACTACCTAACAAAATATTTAAAACTCCAGTACCCTGTAGGGTTTCAGCTCTCAAAAAGAATAATTCCACTTCTAAATAAATCCAAAAGGTTTAATAAGAAAACAACACCCCCACTAGCAAGATTGCTGGAGAGTGAAAGAGAGAGAGGATGAGAGAGCGAGGGATAGAGAGAGAGGGAGAGAGGGGGGGGGGAGAGAGGGAGAGTGAGAGAAGAGTAATTTGAGGGAGCCAATTTACTATCCATTGTGAATGCACTTGTCTGTGATAGAGGGGCCTCCACTGCCGAGTATCACTTAAATAAATGCACTGGTGTTGTTGATAGCTAGGGCTTTGTTGAGTACGTTTTATTTTCATCATAGCGGTTCGGAAGGACATTATGATGATTAATAAGCCCTCTTCCTGTGTGGACATGAGCCTGAGTGATGGAGCCTCACAGACTCTGAGATGAGGAGAGGACAGGGGAAAGAAGATGATTGCCTGGCTGTCCTATTGAACCATATAGTCTCCCTCTAACTCTACGTTGTCTGGATTGTTGTGACAGAGGAGAATTACAGAGGCAGAAATAGGCCTGGAGAATGTATCGTTAAAGTGTTGTTCTGTTTTCTTTCTGTTTTCTTTTTGTTTGCAAGGGTTTGTGACTAAAGGGAGCATTGTTGTTGATTTGTATTGGTGGAGCATTGGTGTTCCCCACTAGTTCATCAATGCTAAATCTATACAGGTGGGGTTGTCTCTGTGGCGTAACCATGGTAGCTGGGGTTCTGGCAGGAGGAGGAATCCTAAGGAAGTTTTAGTGGTCCAATCCCAAATCAACCCCTAAACCCTACACCCTGACCTACTGGAGGTCTGAGAGGATTTTGGTAAGCAAGCCTATTAAACACACTGCTTCATTTTTAAATGGTCTGTGTGTTGGAGTGTGTCCCTGGCTATCCAAAATTATTATTGCTTTTTTAAGGTACTGTCTAGTTTGCTTATGTAATATAAGAACTTTAAAATAATGTATACTTTTACTTTTGATACTTAAGAATATTTTAGCAATTACATTTCGTTTTGATACTTAAGTAGTATTTTACTGGGCAAATGTCACTTTCACTTGAGTAGTTTACTATTAAGGTATCCTTACTTTTACTCAAGTATGACAATTGGGTACCTTTTCCACCACTGGTTTTAGGATGTATTTTGCAAATAGAAACTATTCCTAACAGAAACTACAAAAACACGCTATTCCAGCATCAACTTAAACATTTAAACATCATCATTTCAAGAAGGCTATATATGCTTAGTTTAATACACTGAAAACCAACTTAAAGTGTGTGTGTGTGTGTGTGTGTGTGTGTGTGTGTGTGTGTGTGTGTGCAAGCGCAAATAAAACAAAGCATGTTGAACGCCATCCCCCTCTCTTTCATGTTCGCAAAACGGTCTATGTCTTTGTCATACAGTACATTTTAGTTGTTTTTGACATAGGCTACCTAGCTAAAATGCTTGCTAGCCTAAGTTCCTCACATGGGCAAGCTAGCTAGTTAACCTGAGCCAACTAGGATACATCTGGGCTACATATTGCACTTCAATCGTTCCATGGACAGTGCAACAATATATTCATTTATGGTTAGATCAGAATCGCCATCATGATCATTGGTCTGTACAGAGAATTAAGTCAAAACCACAAGTCCAAATCCCCATCTCCATCAATGGCTTAGGAAAGGGTTAATTCAGCAAGCTAGCTACTTCTGGACATCAACACAAGCAGACCAGAAACAGTCACCTTTTTCTGAAAATGAAGTTTTGCTTAGGAAGTGATTTGATTGGTCTGAAGCGAAATCCAAACTGGCCTCCCTTGGGGGGGGGGCGTTTACTTCTCCAGGACAACCCACAGGAGAGCTCAGCTCAGCACTGATTGGTTAATTATTTTATTTAAAAAATTGTCAAGGAAGGCCAAATGCTTGCTGGCATCAATCAATCTAATGCTTCGGCGACAACATGTTATACTCTTTAGGTCCACACAGCATCATGAGCTACACATACTGAGAAAGAGGTGTTTCCCAGATGGTTTCTCCTATGAGATTGAGCCGCTTGCGAATTGACGGAAAATTATGAAAAGACAGAGAGACAAAAATGAATTATTTTATCTTTTTATTTTTTTAATTGTCAAATATTTGTGGAAGCCTAGTTTCCCTTGGGATCCATGAATACACACCACTGGTGAATAATCCTCCACTGTAGATCAATCAATCAATCAATCAATCAATTATATTTATACATCAGCAGTAGTCACAAAGTGCTCATACAGAAACCGACCTTAAAACTCCAGAGAGCAAGCAATGCAGATGTAGAACCACAGTGGCTAGGAAAAACAAATTTAGCACTAGCTGAAGTTTATTTAGTGCCTTATACGGGTAGCGGGAGAGTAGAGCATTGCAGTAATCTAATCTAGAAGTGACAAAAGCATGGATTAGCTTTTCTGCATAATTTTTGTACAAAAAGTTTAGGATTTTGCAATGTCACAAAGATGGTAAAAGGCTGCTCTTGAAATGTTTTAAGATGTTTGTGAAAAGAGAGATCAGGGTCCAGAGTAACGCCAAGGTCCTTCACAGTTTTATTTGAGCCGAATGTAGAACCTTTGAGATTCATTGTCAGATCCAACAGCAGATCTCTTTGATTCTTGGGACCTAGAACTAGCATCTCTGTTTTTTTCTGAGTTTATGTAAAAATATTGCCACCATCTACTTTCTTATGTCTCAAACACAGGCTTCCAGGGTAGACCATTTTGGGGCATCATCATGTTTCATTGAAACGTATTGCTGTGTGTCGTCTGCATAGCAGTGAAAGTTGACATTGTGTTTCCGAATGACATCCCCAAGAGGTAGCATATATAATGAAATCAATAGTGGTCATTTGTCAGAGGACAAACCATCCACAGAGATGAACTGATATCTTTCTGACAGAAAAGATCCAAACCAGGTAAATACTTGTCTGCATAGACGAATTAGGGTTTCCAATCTCTCCAAGAGAATGTGGTGATCCATGGTGTCGAAAGCAGCACTAAGGTCAAGGAGCACGAGGGCAGACGCGAGGCTTCTGACGCCATTAAAAGGTAATTTACAACCTTCACAAGGGCGGTCTCATTACTATGATGGGGTCTAAAACCAGACTGGAGCATTTTGTTTACATTATCTGTATCCAGGAAGGCAGTGAGTTGCTGAGCAACAGTTTTTTTTTTAAATGTTGAGAGGAATGGGAGATTTGATATAGGCTGATCGTTTTATAACATTTCTTGGTCAAGGTTTGGCTTTTTAAAGAGAGGCTTTATTACTGCCACTTTTAGTGAGTTTGGTACACATCGAGAGGATAGGGAGACGTTAATTATGTTCAACATAGGAGGGCCAAGCACAGGAAGCAGCTCTTTCAGTAGACTAGTTGGAATAGGGTGCAGTAGACAGCTGGAAGGTTTAGAGGCCTTGACTATTTTGGGGAATGTGTCGAGAGATACCGGATTAAAAAACTTGAATGTCTCCATTGATCCGAGGCCCTGGCAGTTCTGTGCAAACTCAGGACAACTGAGTTAAGCAGAAATACGCATATTCAAAGAGTAGTCCTTAATTTATTTTCGAATGATCATGATCTTTTAGTCAAAGAAGTTCATGAATTCATCACTGCTGAAGTGAAGGCCATCCTCACATGGGGAATGCTGCTTTTTTAACACTTTGCGACAGTATCAAAAATGCACTTTGGATTGTTTTTATTCTCCTCAATCTGGTTGGAAAATTAGGCTGATTAAAGCAGCTTTTTGGCCTTTTCGATACTGCACGGTACTGTCTTTCCAAGCTAGTCGGAAGACTTCCAATTCGGTGGAGCTCCATTTCCGTTCCAATTTTCTGGAAGCTTGCTTCGGGGCTTGTGTAGTTTTTGGTAGACCAGGGAGCTATTCTCTTGTTCCAATTTATTACATTTTTTTGTGTGGTGATACTCCATCTAGGGTATTAGTAAAGTTTAAGTTAGAATCCTCGATTAGGTGCTTAAATTATTTATCCCCGATCTGCTGACAAGTTCGTTGCTCCTCTCCACTCATACAGGAGTATTAAAGGCCTGGTGCACAAACTTGGTGGGACGTATCTTAGCACCCCTACTTCCTGCATCTATGCCTCAGCCCATGCAGCTGGTCTTTCTGAGCCACACCCCAAGGTCCATAACTCTGGAGTCTTGAACGATAGGATCATTCCCTCACCTTCCTGGTGTTCCTCTGTAATGTCAGCAATTGTGAAAGGAGGTAGATCAGTGTAATTTGTGGTTAGAGAGAGAGAGAGAGAGAGAGAGAGAGAGAGAGAGAGAGAGACACGTTAGTAAGTTCAGTGGTTGCCATGGCACCCTGCGGTCCTGTATAATATTGTATTGTATTGTTTTTATGTTTTTATATATATACAGTTGAAGTCGGAAGTTTACCTTAACCAAATACATTTAAACTCAGTTTTTCACCATTCCTGACATTTAATCCTAGTAAACATTCCATGTCATAGGTCATAGGCCTCCTTGCTCGCACACGTTTTTTTAGATGTTCTATAGGATTGAGGTCAGAGCTTTGTGATGGCCACTCCAATACCTTGACTTTGCTGTCCTTAAGTCATTTGCCACAGCTTTGGAAGTATGCTTGGGGTCAATGTCCATTTGGAAGACCCATTTGCGACCAAGCTTTAACTTCCTGACTGATGTCTTGAGATGTTGCTTCAATATATCCACATAATTTTCCTGCCTCATGATGCAATCTATTTTGTGAAGTGCACCAGTCCCTCCTGCAGCAAAGCACCCCCATAGCATGATGCTGCCACCCACCTGCTTCATGGTTGGGATGGTGTTCTTCTGCTTGCAAGCCTCCCCCTTTTCCTCCAAACATAATGATGGTCATTATGGCCAAACAGTTCTATTTTTGTTTCATCAGACCAGAGGACATTTCTGCAAAAAGTACGATCTTTCTCACCATATGCAGTTGCAAACTGTAGTCTGACTTTTTTATGGCGGTTTTGGAGCAGTGGCTTCTTCCTTGCTGAGCGGCCTTTCAGGTTATGTGGATATAGGACTTGTTAAACTGTGGACATAGATACTTTTGTACCCGTTTACTCCAGCATCTTCACAAGGTAATTTGCTGTTGTTCTGGGATTGATTTTCACTTTTCACACCAAAGTACATTAATCTCTAGGAGACAGAGCGTATGACGGCTGCATGGTCCCATGGTGGTTACACTTGCATACTATTGTTTGTACAGATGAACATGGTACCTTCAGGCGTTTTTTGTCTGAGGTCATGGCTGATTTATTTTGATTTTCCCATGATGTTAAGCAAAGAGGCACTGAGTTTGAAGGTAGGCCTTGAAATACATAGACAGGCACATCTCCAATTTACTCCAGTGATGCCAATTAGCCTATCAGAAGCTTCAAAAGTCAAGACATACTTTTCTGGAATGTTCTAAGCTGTTTAAAGGCACAGTCAACTTAGTGTATGTAAAATTCTGACCCACTGGAATAGTGATACAGTGAATTGTAAATGAAATAATCTGTCTGTAAACAATTGTAAATGAGAGAGAGAGAGAAAGAGAGAGAGAGAGAGAGAGAGAGAGAGAGAAAAAAAAAGAAAGAGAGAGAGAGATTTAAATAGATTGAGCGAGAGAGAGGGAAATAGAGAGATTGAGCGAGAGAGAGAGAATGAGAGAGAGAGAGAGAGAGAGCGAGAGAGAGAAAGAGAAATAGAGAGAGAGAAATAGAGAAATAGAGATAGAGAGAAAGAGAGAGAGATAAAAATAAAGAGAGAGAGAGAGAGAGAGAGAGAGAGAGATTGAGCGAGAGAGAGAGAATGAGAGAGAGAGAGAGAGAGCGAGAGAGAGAAAGAGAAATAGAGAGAGAGAAATAGAGAAATAGAGATAGAGAGAGATAAAAATAAAGAGAGAGAGAGAGCGAGTGAGAGCGAGTGAGAGAGAGAGAGAGAGAGAGAGAGAGAGAGAGAGAGAGAGAGAGAGAGAGAGAGAGAGAGAGAGAGAGAGAGAGATTCTTTACGATAGAAATGCAATATGTTCCATAAAGACAGCCTTTATCAAGGTTACTTGTCCCTGTCAGTGGACATGAGCAGGCCATGGAGTGATGTCATGGGGAGAACAGGACAAGGGTGTGTATGCTCTGTGCTCCCACAGATGCTCCGGTAATTGCTGGGGATAAATACAGTAGTGGTGTTTTGAGAGGAGATCAGAGGCAATCACAGTGATTAAGAGGCATGGAGCCAGGCTCTGAAACTTCTAGTGAATACAGATGTTAGATCACAAGGGTGTAGCAGTGACAGATCTGGCCGACTGGCACACGTGTCCTGCTCACTGCACGAGCACCTGGCTGCACAATCAAACAAGGACAATTTATATTTTTTTCTGATTTTAATGTCTTGCTATTTATGTATTTATATACTGATTTATTCATCCTTTACTTAGCCGGGTAAGACTTTGAGAACATTTTACTGTATGTGTCATGGATAAAAACAAACCAATGCTGCCAGTGGATGACATTGTGTTGACTGTTTGATGATTCTCTGATGTTGTTGTGACTGTTAATGACTTTTCAGAGAGCTGGTGATATATTTAGGAGCTAATCACCTCAATTAATCTAAAGGCATTTGAAATCTTATTTCGCTGCAATAGCTTGGGGGAGCGGGATAGGCAATGTGTGTGTGTGTGTGTGTGTGTGTGTGTGTGTGTGTGTGTGTGTGTGTGTGTGTGTGTGTGTGTGTGTGTGTGTGTGTGTGTGTGTGTGTGTGTGTGTGTGTGTGTGTGTGTGTGTGGTGTGTGTGTATGTGTGTGTGGTTTTCAGAAAGGCCAAAGCTGGGAAATGATTTCATTTGATTGCCACACTAATCATATCCAAATGGAAATGAATGAACGCACACAAAATAACAATATTCCAGTTGTCTTTAGGGCTCTAACTTGTTTGAGAACATGTTGTCACGCTACAGATGTAGCATTTTCAGTTGAGCCAGTTTGGTACAGTGGGAACACAATTCTGCAGCAACAGAAAATGTTAAATATTAAGTTGATTATAATGAATGGACATTTTTGTAGGGGAAATCATTTTCATAAGGGAAAATCAAGTCTGAAATTTCAAAGTGGAAATTATAAACTATAGAAGACTTTTCAAACCTCAAATACACTACAAGTTTAACATTTCCTGATCAAATTATGATCTGTACGTACACTGTAAACCCCAAGTATTATTGGACTCACTCTGGACTCACTCTGTGTGCAATAACAGTGTTCAAAAGGATTTTTAAATGACTACCCCATCTCTACCCCATACATACAGATAATTGTAAGGTCCCTCAGTCGAGCAGTGATTTTCAAGCACTGATTCAACGACAAAGACCAGGGAGGTTTTCCAATGGTTTGCAAAGAAGGGCATTTAGCTGGGTAAAAAAAGCAGACATTGAATATCCTTTTGAGCATGGTGCAGTTATTAATTACACTTTGGATGGTGTATCAATGCACCCAGTCACTACAAAGATACAGGCATCCTTCCTAACTCAGTTGCAGGAGAGGAATTGATTTCAACATGAGGCCAATAGGGATTTTAAAACAGTAACAGAGTTTATTGCCTGTGATAGGACTTAACTGAGGAGGGATCAACAACATTTGAGTTACTCCACAATAATAAGGCACTAAAGTAATACCGCAAAACCAATCTTCATATTTTCACGCATGGTGATGGCTGCATCATGTTATGGGTATGTTTGTCATCAGCAAGGACTAGGGAGTTTTTTTTAAAGAAACTTAATTTAGCTAAGGACAGGCAATATCCTAGAGTAAAACCTGGTTTAGTCTGCTTTCCAACAAGCACTGGTGTCACATCTACTCCCGCTCCTCCCCTCTGGCATGCGACGTGGCCGGTATGCGACGTGGCCGGTATGCTAACCATCGGTCCTGGCATCTATCATTATGCTCACCTGTACGTCATCATGAGGCACATCTGGACTCCATTACCTCATGTATTACCTCCCCTATATCTGGCACTCCCTTAGGTTCTTTCCCCAGGCAGTATTCTTCCTGTGTTCATGCGTTGATGCTACTGCTATGTTGTCTCGTTCCATGTTTGTTGTTTTATTAAACATTTCACCTGCTTCTCAACTCATAGCGTCTTCGTTACACCTGGCAGACAAATTCACATTTCAGCAAGATAATTACTAAAAACACGAGGCCAAATATACTGTACACTGGAGTTTCTTTCCAAAACCACATTGAATGTTCTTGAGTGGCCTGGTTAAATCAGCTTGGAAATCTATGGGAAGACTTGAAAATGGCTGTCTAGCAATGATCAATAACCAATTTGACAGAGCTTGAAGAATTTCTACAAGAATAGTGGGCAAATATTGTACAATCCAGGTGTGCAAAGCTCTTAGACTTACCCAGAAAGACCCAGCCCTGAAATGGCTTCCAAAGGGACTTCTAACATGTATTGACTAAGGGGGTGGAAAATGTGTCTAATCAACATATGATAGTGTTTTATTTTCCATATATCTATTATTTTTCACGTTAGAATCTTTCTTCCACTTTGTCATTACAGAGTATTTTGTGTAGATTGTTGACAAAAGAAATGACAATTCAATCCACTTTCATCCCACTGTGGAACAGATGTTTGAATACTTTCTGAAGGCACTGTATCTGAGTAGTTACTTAAACTGAGTCTGTGACCCTGTAGGTAGGGGGTCCAGATTTGAGTCGTATCATTTAAAAAAAAAATGTAATTTAGCAGACACTCTTATCCAGAGCGACTTACAGTAAGTAGTGTGTATACATTTTCATACTTCTTCCTACTGGCTCCCCATTGGACTCAAACCCACAACCCTGGCATTGCAAGCGTCATGCTCTACTAACTGACCCACATGGGGAATTTTCTTGAAAAAAAGTGTAATGCCCCCACGCCTCCAATATAATTTCCCAGTGTGCCTTGCCTTTTTGAGTGAAATGTAGTTACCAACCATGACTGTGTTTGTTAGTGGCAGAGACATGGTTGTTGAATTCATTCATTTTTAGTCCTGTAGCCTCAACAAAGTGAGTTCCTAGGCAAATCAGATTTTCTAAGTATCCTGGTTGAAGAATTTCCCAGAATTTTCCAACTGGGATTTCTGAAAAACCTGTGAATTGTACCTGCATTTTGCAACCATACCTGCAAATGACCTTATGCTGCTTTATAAAGTAATGTGTACTTCCTGTTGGAATCGAGCCAGAGTTAGGATTCCAACAGTTGGAATTGTATTCAACTGCGACCTGAGTTCATAATGACTGTCAGGATTAGGAACAGAGTGAGGAGACAACCTAAGACATTTAAACTGGAATAACCATTTCAGTAACGGATGCAAAAAATCT
Organism: Oncorhynchus mykiss; assembly: GCF_057628025.1. Taxonomy (NCBI): domain Eukaryota; kingdom Metazoa; phylum Chordata; class Actinopteri; order Salmoniformes; family Salmonidae; genus Oncorhynchus; species Oncorhynchus mykiss. The sequence continues at coordinate 82,841,576 of NC_143024.1, read as the reverse complement.
AACTAAATTATTGGGTTAGTTTAGAAATGTATGTTATATTTGTGTAGCATAAGATCAACCAATCACTCAACGTACATATAAAAACACAGATATTAAAAACTATTCCCAAAAATCTACCTGCAGTAGAACATGCTGGAAAAAAAGTTAATTTGTTTTCATAACATCATTTTTTTGTTATTGTGACTGCTCCTTACATTTTGAGTGAGTACTGCAAACATTTTAACAATGATGACTTTTCATTGACTTTGACTTCAACTTCCTAGAAGTATTTGTTAAAAATGCCTTGGGATTTACAGTGTAGCGCTTATTGGCATCTGCTAATGAACTGTTCACTCCAGTGCAGGAGAGAGGTAGGGAGAGAGAAAGAGGGTGAGAATGAAAGAGAGATAAAGACAAAGAAAGCAAGGGGGAGAGAAAGAAAGAGTGACCAGAATGAGAGAGTGAGAGAGAGGAAAAGAGGGAGAGGGTACTAATTCTCTGAATAACTTGTTTATTGATTGCAACGTGTAGACGCAGTATTGATATTGTTGTTCGCCCTAAGGACAACCATTCACTGATAATGAATTGCTAGAGAGTAAGGAGTCAGGGCATTCACACTGCATTGCAGCTCCTACTCTGATATCATACAGGGGCGACGGATGACTGCTTACACAATCCATGTTGATTCATATCCTAGTACTCCTTTGGGGTACCTCCTTTATAGACACAGAATATCACCATATGTAAACACTATATGCTGTAAAGTACAGTACAATATGGCCAAAGGAGTTATTTTTATTTAAATGGTTTACTTTTCATTAAGATTATTATAAGAAGGTTTGGACACACATTTTTCTCCCAGCAGTAGAATGAATGTTTGCCTTTCTCCCAAACTGAGTGACCTGATGTACACAGATAAAGAGAGAGAAAGGCATGTGCTCTGCATCCACTAATATGGGTTGGATTAAACCCTCTTCACGGCACTTACACCAATCCCCCACTGTGTGTGTGTGTGTATGCGTGTGTGCGTGTGTGCGTGCGTGTCGTGTAGCTCAGTATAGTATACCTGAATAGACCAGGGTCATGCATCAAAAGTACAGCCCAGTGCCATTCAGGAGCATTAACCCCCTCCTCCTCTCTTCTGTTCAATGGGCTTGACAGTCAGTGAATGTTAGTCGCACAGCTCAATAACACAACACTTGTGTTACCACCCTGCATCCCACTGCTGGCTTGCTGCTGAAGCTAATCGGGGTTGGTCCTGGTCAGTCCCTGGATGGGAGACCAGGTGCTGCTGGAAGTGGTGTTGGAGGGCCAGTATGAGGCACCCTTTCCTCTGGTCTAATTCCCCAAGGCAGTGATTGAGGATCTTGCTCTGTGTAGGGTGTTGTCATTCAGATGGGAAGTTAAATGGGTGTACTGACTCTCTGTGGTCACTAAAGATCCCGTGGCACTTATTGTAAGAGAAGGGGTGTTAACCCTGGTGTCCTGGCTAAATTACCAATCTGACTGTCATGGCCACCTAATCATCCCCAGCTTACAATTGGCTCATTCATCCCCTGTAACTATTCCCCAGGTTGTTGCAGTAAATGAGAATGTGTTCTCAGCCAACTTACCTGGTAAAATAAGGGTTAAATAATAATTGTGCATAGGCACTCTCTCAATGCGCTGATGCTCTCGCTGACACTACTACATGTTTTCATTCCAGTTCATCAAATAAGATGTGAGGAGCAGCCCAGGGTTCATGAACTCTTCTGGATGGAAAGGTCAAATGTTACACCAACCGTATACTTTTGATGATGAGAGGTAGGCTTTCATATAGGCTGATGTTAGTGTTATGTCACGTTAATATCAAGGGGGATATTTGACGTCGTCCTTCTGTCCTTCATTCCTTCTCTTCCTCCAAGTAATATCTATCCCAACTAGCTCTCACAGTCTCACGTCAGAATTAGACGTTCATCCATGTTTCTTAATAAACGTCAAATTTCAAAGTTCTTCCAAACGTCAAATTTCAAATTATTTAAGGTTAAGTTTAGGCGTTGACTCCAATTTTTTTAGGTTAGGGTTAAGTTTAGGCAATAACTATGAATGGTTAAGGTAAGCGTTAAGGTTTGGGATAGGCTTTATTCCATCAGAGGCATGTGCTTACGCCCAGAGGGAAAGAATGAAGGAAGGAAGGAAGGTAGGAAGGAAGGGAGGGAGGGAGGGAGGGAGGGAGGGAGGGAGGGAGGGAGGGAGGGAGGGAGGGAGGGAGGGAGGGAATCTTATGTAATGTTGACCTGAGCAAGAAGAGCTGCCCTACATCTTCAGTCTTTATTTTTGTCTCTGACCCTCCCTGGGTACAAACACACACACACACATATGCACACGCGCACACGCACACACACACACACACACACACACACACACACACACACACACACACACAGACTTAGACAGCTAACAATTCAGTCCCATTCAAAATCATATTTTCCCTAATGTAAGGGAGTGCGTAACAGGTGGCACGGAAGTCAGGCGCAGGAGAGCAAAACTGGGTAATCAACTGCACAGTTTTATTGCTAAAACCACCGGAACAACAAACAAATGGGTACAAAACCGGTCGCGCACCAGAGAAAACGTGCACATGCATTTACAATAAACAATTGTGCACCAAGACATGGGGGGAACAGAGGGTTAAATACACAACATGTAATGAGGGAATTGAGACCAGGTGTGTGGGAAGACGAGACAAAGCAAAAGGAAAATTAAAAGTGGATTGATGATCGCTAGAAGACCAGCGACGCCGAGCGCCGCACGAACAAGGAGAGGAACCGACTTCGGCGGAAGACGTGACACCTAACCCCTAACCCGTACCCTAACCCTAACCCTAACCTTAACCCTAACCTTAAAAATAGGAATAGCATTTGACCTTGTGGGGAAGAACAAAATGTCCCCAGTTGGTCAAATCTTTGTTTGTTTACTATTCTGGTCCACACAAGAATAGTTAAACATGTCCACACACACACACAAACACATGGTCCACTGTTTGTCCCTGAACCTCCCTAGACATACACTGTCCATAGCTCACTCACAATTGGGAATAGTGTATAGGACAAGGACCCTGAGAATGATGACTGATACAGATCATTACTGTCAGAATGGGGGGAGGGGGGTACTTTAATCCTGACAGAAAGAGAACATGTAAGAACATGACCTCTGTAAATCCCACCTCGATTAGTCCTGTCTTGTTCCTGGAAACCGAGGAATTGTCACCGTGGTAACCAGAGTAATTATAATGAGATAAAGACCGTAATGGAGAACTACTGTACAGGAGTCTATTTCGGAGTTGATGCTTGTTAAGTGGAGAGCTCTGATGTTTGTGTCTGCTATGTTTATCTCGTTTAAAACATTCCACTTCTAGAGTTGACCTACATGTCTGTAATGCCCACTAGGTATCAAACCAGAGTTATTGATACGCACGCACGCACACACACACACACACACACACACACAAAACATTTTACAGCAAAGCGAAAATAACCCATAATCACTGGAAAGGTTGTTGGGTCCATTAAAACACTCATGGTCAGACCTGTAATCATGTTGGCTGTGCCAACCAATCACATTGGCCCAAACTAACCCAGCACATTACCATTAATTCCACCCTCACAGTGTATATATTGCCTTAATGTGTGGCCATTACCATGAACTAATGTCTAATTGTGTCTGCTACACACTGTACATGGCACAATTACAAAAGAAAGAAAGGAAAAAAGCTGAAAGAGAGAGTTTAAAGTTATTTTGCTTCTGAACATACAGGTGCTACCAACTGGCATCACGTCCTGTTATAGAATTCCATAATTGGACCCCGAAAAACCAGAACCAGATATCGTATCTTGATCGTTTAAGTTTATTAGTCTTTCTCAATTAATGGCTACTCAGCCTTAACAAACTGTGTTGAGTCAATTGTATTGATGCTCCCTTTTAGTTTTAGGGAGGCCGTATCCTTCACAAAAGCATCACATGTTGCTGAGAGACACTGATAGTCCTCTGGATGACTACAGTAAATATACAACATCCTTTCTGTCAGATAAACATCATTTCAATGATGAAACAGAGGTTTTATAGCTTTTATAGCCCTGTTCTATCTGAGCCTCACTCCTTGTCTCTAGTCGTTCCCCCTCCCAGTCCGTCCCTGCTGTGCATTTACCTCGTCCCCTTGGCACCTCCATCTCCTCTCATCTCTCCTTCTTTCACTTTCTTTTTTAATTTTCCCCATTTTCACTCTGTCTGTGTATGTTTTCATGAGTTTGTGTGTGTGAGCAATATATGCACTCGTCATGCAGGGCAGTCCTGTTAATGGCTTGAAGGGAAAATCACTGCATCTCGTCTGATTTACAGACAACCCCCGCCCTTATCTGGCACCCAAAACATGATTTACAGTCAGCCCCCACCCTCGTCTGTCACCCAAAACATGATTTACAGTCAGCCCCCGCCCTCGTCTGTCACCCAAAACATGATTTACAGTCAGCCCCCACCCTCGTCTGTCACCTAAAACATGATTTACAGTCAGCCCCCACCCTCGTCTGTCACCCAAAACATGATTTTCAGTCAACCCCCACCCTCATCTGTCACCCAAAACATGATTTACAGTCAACCCCCACCCTCATCTGTCACCCAAAACATGATTTACAGTCAGCCCCCACCCTCATCTGTCACCCAAAACATGATTTACAGTCAGCCCCCACCCTCGTCTGTCACCCAAAACATGATTTACAGTCAGCCCCCACCCTCGTCTGTCACCCAAAACATGATTTTCAGTCAACCCCCACCCTCATCTGTCACCCAAAACATGATTTACAGTCAACCCCCACCCTCATTTGTCACCCAAAACATGATTTACAGTCAACCCCCACCCTCATCTGTCACCCAAAACATGATTTACAGTCAACCCCCACCCTCATCTGTCACCCAAAACATGATTTACAGTCAACCCCCACCCTCATCTGTCACCCAAAACATGATTTACAGTCAACCCCCACCCTCGTTTGTCACCCAAAACATGATTTACAGTCAACCCCCACCCTCATCTGTCACCCAAAACATGATTTACAGTCAACCCCCACCCTCATCTGTCACCCAAAACATGATTTACAGTCAACCCCCACCCTCATCTGTCACCCAAAACATGATTTACAGTCAACCCCCACCCTCATCTGTCACCCAAAACATGATTTACAGTCAACCCCCACCCTCATCTGTCACCCAAAACATGATTTACAGTCAACCCCCACCCTCATCTGTCACCCAAAACATGATTTACAGTCAGCCCCCACCCTCATCTGTCACCCAAAACATGATTTACAGTCAGCCCCCACCCTCATCTGTCACCCAAAACATGATTTACAGTCAACCCCCACCCTCATCTGTCACCCAAAACATGATTTACAGTCAACCCCCACCCTCATCTGTCACCCAAAACATGATTTACAGTCAACCCCCACCCTCGTCTGTCACCCAAAACATGATTTACAGTCAACCCCCACCCTCGTCTGTCACCCAAAACATGATTTACAGTCAACCCCCACCCTCATTTGTCACCCAAAACAACTGAGAGAAAACCATAACAAAATAGGGAGAGGCTCTACCACCACTCTGCAGCACCCAACCATGACCCAGTACCTCCACTCTGCAGCACCCAACCATGACCCAGTACCTCCACTCTGCAGCACCCAACCATGACCCAGTACCTCCACTCTGCAGCACCCAACCATGACCCAGTACCTCCACTCTGCAGCACCCAACCATGACCCAGTACCTCCACTCTGCAGCACCCAACCATGACCCAGTACCTCCACTCTGCAGCACCCAACCATGACCCAGTACCTCCACTCTGCAGCACCCAACCATGACCCAGTACCTACACTCTGCAGCACCCAAACATGACCCAGTACCTCCACTCTGCAGTACCCAACCATGACCCAGTACCTCCACTCTGCAGCACCCAACCATGACCCTGTACCACCAGTCTGCCACACCCAACCATGACCCAGTACCACCAGTCTGCCACACCCAACCATGACCCAGTACCACCACTCTGCAGCACCCAACCATGACCCAGTGCCACCAGTCTGCCACACCAAACCATGACCCTGTATCTCATCCCCTCTGCAGCACCCAACCATGACCCAGTATCTCATCCCCTCTGCAGCACCCAACCATGACCCAGTACCACCAGTCTGCCACACCCAACCATGACCCTGTACCACCACTCTGCAACACCCAACCATGACCCAATACCTCATCTCCTCACCAAACTACGCAACCATGACCCAGTACCACCACTCTGCAACACCCAACCATGACCCAATACCTCATCTCCTCACCAAACTACGCAACCATGACCCAGTACCAGTACCCTCACTACTAATGTCACCACAGTCCCTCACACTCAAAGCCAATGAAGTGTGAGGAAACTTGCACATCAACAAATACATAAAACTCCTCCTTTCCCTCGTCGATAATAAGATATTGATTTGGACACTAGTCGATAATAAGATATTGATTTGGACACTAGTCGATAATAAGATATTGATTTGGACACTAGTCGATAATAAGATATTGATTTGGACACTAGTCGATAATAAGATATTGATTTGGACACTAGTCGATAATAAGATATTGATTTGAACACTAGTCGATAATCAGATATTGATTTGGACACTAGTCGATAATAAGATATTGATTTGGACACTAGTCGATAATAAGATATTGATTTGGACACTAGTCGATAATCAGATATTGATTTGGACACTAGTCGATAATCAGATATTGATTTGGACACTAGTCGATAATAAGATATTGATTTGAACACTAGTCGATAATAAGATATTGATTTGAACACTAGTCGATAATAAGATATTGATTTGGACACTAGTCGATAATAAGATATTGATTTGAACACTAGTCGATAATCAGATATTGATTTGGACACTAGTCGATAATAAGATATTGATTTGGACACTAGTCGATAATAAGATATTGATTTGGACACTAGTCGATAATAAGATATTGATTTGGACACTAGTCGATAATCAGATATTGATTTGGACACTAGTCGATAATAAGATATTGATTTGAACACTAGTCGATAATAAGATATTGATTTGGACACTAGTCGATAATAAGATATTGATTTGGACACGTCGATAATAAGATATTGATTTGGACACTAGTCGATAATAAGATATTGATTTGGACACTAGTCGATAATAAGATATTGATTTGAACACTAGTCGATAATAAGATATTGATTTGGACACGTCGATAATAAGATATTGATTTGGACACTAGTCGATAATAAGATATTGATTTGGACACTAGTCGATAATAAGATATTGATTTGGACACTAGTCGATAATCAGATATTGATTTGGACACGTCGATAATAAGATATTGATTTGGACACTAGTCGATAATAAGATATTGATTTGGACACGTCGATAATAAGATATTGATTTGGACACTAGTCGATAATAAGATATTGATTTGGACACTAGTCGATAATCAGATATTGATTTGGACACTAGTCGATAATAAGATAATAAGTGTCGGTGGTTGTTGATCAACTGATATGCCTGATATTCGCTTTTCTTTGTCTTTGTTTTTGTTTTCTGTTCAATATCGACCCTGCCAGACGTCCCTTCGTTTGTCTTTTGACCCTTTCACTGGTTTTCTGTTGGGTTTAGGGACTGTTGGTCTTCCTGTGTTAAGCTGGACCCTAGAGAGGGGGCAGGGGCACAGGGGGACAGGGGGAAGGGGGCATCTGGGTTGGCATGAGGATAAGGGTCACAGCTTTCAACAGAGAGTGTCTGACCCAAACCCCCTCGTCCAGATGGTCACTGTCTGCCAGGGAGAGGAGCAAAGCTGACCCCCCTCTACACACACACAATACACACATATACAAACACACACAAGCACACACTCATATCTAAATACATGCAAATGAACACAAGCTTACACACACACTGCCCCTACAGAACCCCAGATGGAGTTAAAAAATATGATTTTGTTTCATTTGTGCTATTTTCATTTTGAAATGCCAGGAAAGAAAAAGAGACACATAAACAGACTATTTAGCGTCTAGCAATCAGATCCAAGTCATCTACATGGAATTTTTGTCTAGGAGTTTTTCCTGACAATTTTACATTTTTCCTTGGCTTTAAAAACTTCTGAGCCATATGTGTGTGTTTTTGGGAGCCATATGTGGTTTTGTTGTCCATCCCTTTGTTGGCAAACAGTGCCAGTGAGATGGCAGAGAGAGGGCTGTGTTGGACGAGTCCTGCCCAAGACCCCCTCTTCCTCCTGGGGGACTTATAATGGTCAGATCCATGAGCAGATGGAGCCGCTCCTCCTCCTCCTCCTCCTCCTCCTCCTCCTCCAGTTTCTCCTCCTCCTCCAGTTTCTCCTCCTCCATTTCCTCCTCCTCTTCCTTCTCATTTTTCTCCTTTTTCTATTCCTCATCCTCCTCTTTCTCCTCCTCCTCCTCTTCCTCCTCCTCCTTCTCCTCCTTCTCATCTTTCTCCTTTTTCTACTCCTCATCTTCCTCTTTCTCCTCCTCCTCCACTTCCTCCTCCTCCTCCTCCTGTTTCTCCTCCTCCACTTCCTCCTCCTCCTCCTCCTCCTCCTTCTCATCTTTCTCCTTTTTCTACTCCTCATCCTCCTCTTTCTCCTCCTCCTCCACTTCCTCCTCCTCCTCCTCCTCCTGTTTCTCCTCCTCCTCCACTTCCTCCTCCTCCTCCTCCTCCTGTTTCTCCTCCTCCACTTCCTCCTCCTCCTGTTTCTCCTCCTCCACTTCCTCCTCCTTCTCATCTTTCTCCTTTTTCTACTCCTCATCCTCCTCTTTCTCCACCTCCTCCTCCTCCTCCTCCTCCTCCTCCTCCTCCTCCTCCTCCTCCTCCTGTTTCTCCTCCTCCACTTCCTCCTCCTCCTCCTCCTTCTCATCTTTCTCCTTTTTCTACTCCTCACCCTCCTCCTCATCCTCCTGTTTCTCCTCCTCCACTTCCTCCTCCTCCTCCTTCTCATCTTTCTCCTTTTTCTACTCCTCATCCTCCTCTTTCTCCTCATCCTCCTCCTCCTTTTCTTTTCATCCTCTCTGTACTCTCTCCAAATCAGACTCGAGCATCCTGCCCTGGGGGAACATATGCACTGCTTCTTGAAGGAAGTGTGGCATCTCGGAGAAGGGAGAATTTCGGCGGTTTTCCCAAATAATTTCTATTATCTTGAGCTGCCTTCTGTGAACTCTTCGCCGATGGGACAGAAAGACTGTCTTCAGTGACCATGCAATAAAGACCCAGGACTCAAACAAACAAAAGCAATCAAACTTGTATTGTAGTCGTAGGTGTACATGTACGTTAGAAACGAATAAACACACCCTTCTGGTGGCTCATGTCTTCTCACACAGCTCTCCTCTTATAACGTACACTCTATGGTGTATTATTGTTATTATCATTATTATTATTATTATTATTGCTCACAAAAAAGTTTCAAATCAATGAGCCCAAAAATCGACTCTATTCCATCTGCGAGAGAGGGAAAAATGTTTAGCCCCAGTGAGCAAGGTACAAAAGCGCTCGCCTGTTCAGCTCAGCACTAAAAGCCAATTAGCGTTTCCAATATCTCCCAGCTGCCCACGATTAAATGCAACGTAACACAATGTGGAAAAAGTCAAGGGGTCTGAATACTTTCCGAAGGCACCATATATAGGAGGGAACGAGAGATCGACAGGAGAAAGCATTGGTAACAAGGGAGAAGTTTGGATTAGTCGCAGACGTAGGGCTAACACAGATCGCAGTAAAAGTCGCTGTGCTCGATGTGCGAGAACGAGGGTTAAGGGGAGCAAGTAGAAAATTACCACAGTGCGGTAGAGTGTGATTAAAAATACTTTTTGTGAAACTAATTTGCACTTACTGTAGCATAAAATTAAGGTTTCTTTGGAACAGTTGGTTCAATTTTCAGTAGACCATTAGAACTGTTGAAAATGTAATGAGGATCCAAATGACCGCTTTCTCTCCGGTCCACACCAGACGCTGTCTCTCTGTGGGAAGGACCTGCCACATATTATCCCACACACACGTACGCACACACACGTACACACACACTCTTTCATCAGAGGTGGAGGCGGGGACAGAGCTTAGATTTCAGCAGATAATATCTGTGTCCAGTTATGAGAGGTATCTGTGATGCTGGTTCTGTTCCTGTTTAAATCAACAGGATTCATTCAAAGTTATTTATCCTTATCAAATTTAAAATCTGAGATAAGCAGGAAAAACATTTTCAGAGGGCACACTGATACTGAATATCAATATAAATATGGTCAATCACGTGACAAGGGTCAACACAGTCTATTCATTCCCCATAATCTCTTTCTAGAAAACCATCCTTGAAACTCATTGGGTTCACATTAGAGGTGAGAGGTCATCGCAGAGTCCAAAAGAGATGACCTTTTGAACTATACTTGACTCATTGAGGTCTGCTTTGGCCATTGAGGATGTTTAGAAATCAAATCAGCTTAAAGTGCATCTATCCCCTTTTTGGAATACTAAATCTAAATCTCAGCCAAATTACTCAGATGGCATTTAAGAAAGGGAGAAAAAAATCCATACCAAATCTAATATGCTCTAATGAATATGCATGTAATCGTCCATAAAACTGCCCTCGGCGGTGCGACTGTGAGCAGTCGTGGAGAGAGTGTTTTGGGCTGAAACACTCTGTGATTGATGCTGGGTTGGGGGCCGAAGAATTCCCCTAGGTGATGAGGCTGTTCTTCTTCGTAGGGGTTTTATGGCGGTGTGCATACAAGTATTAGATGCATTACCATGTGATGAGACTGTTTTTTTTCATAAGGTCTTATGAATCAGCATCCAAAATCAAAATCAAATCAAATCTAATTGTATTGGTCACATACACATATTTACGTAGCAGATGATATTGCGGGTGTAGCGAAATGCTTGTGTTCCTAGCTGCAACAGTGCAGTAATATCTAACAATTTACAACAATACACACCAATCCAAAAGTAAAAGAATGGAAATAAGAAATCTATAAATATTAGCTTAGGGAACTAGCATAGACTAAAATACAGTAGAATATAATACAATATCATAAAGCTGTATGTAAACATTACTAGCGTTCCATTAGTGAAGTGGCCAGTGATTCCATGTCTATGTATGTAGGGCAGCAGCCTCTAAGGTGCAGGGTTACGTAATCGTGTGGTAGCCGGCTAGTGATGGCTATTTAACAGTCTGATGGCCTTGAGATAGGAGCTGTTTTTCAGTCTCTCGGTCCCAGCTTTGATGCACCTGTCCTGATCTCGCTTTCTGGATGATAACGGGGTGAACAGGCCATGGCACAGTTGGTTGATGTCCTTGATGATCTTTTTGGCCAACCTGTGACATCGGGTGATGTAGGTTTCCTGGAGGGCAGGTAGTTTGCCCCAGGTGATGTATTGGGCAGACCGCACCACCCTCTGGAGAGCCCTGTCCACTGCTTCTCTATGGGATCTTATCAATCAACCAACTAATCAATAAATCAAGAAATAATTGGCTGTATAGCCCCAGTACTGTATAGCCCTCAGAACTCAGTACTTCTCCATAAGGTCCTATAAATCAGAACCCAGTACTTCTCCATAAGGTCCTATAAATCAGAAGCCAGTACTTCTCCATAAGGTCCTATAAATCAGAAGCCAGTACTTCGCCATAAGGTCCTATAAATCAGAACTCAGTACTTCTCCATAAAGTCCTATAAATCAGAAGCCAGTACTTCTCCATAAGGTCCTATAAATCAGAAGCCAGTACTTCTCCATAAGGTCCTATAAATCAGAACCCAGTACTTCTCCATAAGGTCCTATAAATCAGAACTCAGTACTTCTCCATAAGGTCCTATAAATCAGAAGCCAGTACTTCTCCATAAGGTCCTATAAATCAGAACTCAGTACTTCTCCATAAGGTCCTACAAATCAGAAGCCAGTACTTCTCCATAAGGTCCTATAAATCAGAAGCCAGTACTTCTCCATAAGGTCCTATAAATCAGAACCCAGTACTTCTCCATAAGGTCCTATAAATCAGAACTCAGTACTTCTCCATAAGGTCCTATAAATCAGAACTCAGTACTTCTCCATAAGGTCCTATAAATCAGAACTCAGTACTTCTCCATAAGGTCCTATAAATCAGAAGCCAGTACTTCTCCATAAGGTCCTATAAATCAGAACCCAGTACTTCTCCATAAGGTCCTATAAATCAGAAGCCAGTACTTCTCCATAAGGTCCTATAAATCAGAACTCAGTACTTCTCCATAAGGTCCTATAAATCAGAACCCAGTACTTCTCCATAAGGTCCTATAAATCAGAACCCAGTACTTCTCCATAAGGTCCTATAAATCAGAAGCCAGTACTTCTCCATAAGGTCCTATAAATCAGAACCCAGTACTTCTCCATAAGGTCCTATAAATCAGAACCCAGTACTTCTCCATAAGGTCCTATGAATCAGAACCTAATACTTCTCCATTCTCCCCACAGTCTGAGTGTTCAGTACAGCATTGCCTCACAGTCCTGCCGTGCCAGCCAGGCCCATTTCAGAGGGACACCAGAGTCTCTTTATTACGTCTTCTCCACGGCTTCCAGATGAGATGGAACGCCACTTTTTCTTATTTTTCCCCCGTCTTCCTCAGACATCCACGGTCTGTCAAGAGCAACGGACTGAGAGGCTGTGAATGATTCTGATGAGTGGGCGAGGAGACAGATGGAAGCCTGACTGCTGCCTGTAGAGCAGCCAGAGTGCACTAATGAGTCTGTGGCTGCTTTAGGGAAGTGCAACGCTGCCACCATAAAACAGGGAAGCTTTTCCTGACCACTTGACCTAAACACGGAGGTCTGGCCAAACACGGGGGTCTGGCCATACTCATGACACGGTCTTGGAGGAATAGATAGGATGCTCAATGAAAGGTGTATCTCTGTATAGCACTTGGATCTGCAGGTAGATTACAGAATTAGAAGCAGTAGAGAGGATACTCTACATTCATTCCTATGGTCTGGATGGTCCAAGCCTCTTTGATTGTCTGCTTCAAAGATCAATAGGGTCAGCTAGGGGCTTTTGAGTCAGTGGGCCTGGATCTGGCACAATCGTGATAAGAGCGTGGAGCTCCCAGCTCAAACCCCGCCACGCTCCGCTGGCTCCCCAGCCCTTGGAGCACCAACCCTGGCAATTCTCAGCCGCAGCTTCCTTTCTCCTCCTCTCCTCTGTGGATGAGTCTCTTCCACCCAGAGTTAATTTTTAATGACACACTTTGTTATGTGGGTCCATAGGGGGCCCTTAGTGGCTGTGCTCTAATAAAGATGTGACTCCTCTGCTCCCTTCAGAGAACGACTTCATTAAAAAAGACTAAAGCCCTTTGAAGTCCTAGATTTCAGTTGTCAGGCCATCCAAAACTTTATTTTATATTTGTCTGTCCATCTGTCTGTCTGGTACTTTTATGAGTTGATTTAGTTTTTTATGTCGATGGCTGTAAACAAATGGGATATTGGGAAGGACGAACGGATTGACCGACCCCCTCAGGACCAGTTTATACCTACTTCATAACTGCCCTGGGTGTGTGTGTGTTTGTGTGTACACGCACATCATTGTGTGTGTGTGAGCTTTTGTGTGAGTGTGCGTGTGCGTGCGTGCGTGCGTGCGTGCGTGTGTGTGTGTATGTGTGAGACTGAGAAAGTGTGTGCATGCTTGCTTCTGTGTGCAGAGAGACTGTAACCCAAGAAGGTGAATTTGGTCTGTTCAACCCCTCAAATCAGAGCTTACCCTGTTACATCACCTTGGGTATAGTGGCAGTAAGTACATGTATTCAATGAGCTCAAACTGTACTCCTTTTGAAATCAGATTATTTTAAATAATGAATCAGCTTGACCCTGGTGTTGAGTACAAGAGGGAGTCTTTTGATGCACAAACTGAACATTTGTGACAGATTGACTTAGGCACTAATAATTCTTTGTGGCTTCTAACCAGGCTGTCCGATATATTTGGCCGGGATAACGTTACCCTTTAACAGTGATCTAAGGCCAGTTTTGCATTTCATGTTCTACTAGCTATAGATTAACATTGGGGAAGGATGGTTTGATCTTAAATCTGTGAATTTAGAGGGGTACTCCTTCACCACAGGCCCTGACAGGCAAGTTAAAGATATTAAACGTTAGTTGTATTCACGTGCACAAGATTCATAGGAACAGTAACGTTTATAACTAGCATCCCTTTGTGTAGAAGTCTTCCGCATTTATGCAGAGTAAACTTAAATCAGTTTTATCTAATTCGTATCAGCATGTTAAATGTGCAACCAGAGGGAAACAATTCTAGACCACCTTTACTCCACACACGCAGACGCGTACAAAGCTCTCCCTCGCCCTCCATTTGGCAAATCTGACCATCATTCGATCCTCCTAAATCCTGCATACAATCAAAAATGAAAGCAGGAAGCACCAGTGACTCGGCATATAAAAAAGTGGTCAGATGAAGCAGATGCTAAACTACAGGACTGTTTTTCTAGCACAGACTGGAATATGTCGTCCCCACAGTGACAGTACGCACATACCCCAACCAGAAGCCATGGATTACAGGCAACATTCACACTGAGCTAAAGGGTAGAGCTGTCACTTCCAAGGAGCGGGACTCTAACCCATAAGCTTATAAGAAGTCCTGCTACGCCCTCCGATTAACCATAAAACAGGGAAAGCGTCAATACAAGACTAAGGTCGAATCGTACTACACCGGCTCCGAAGCTCGCCGGATGTGGGAGGGCTTGCAAACTATTACAGACTATGAAGGGAACCACAGCCGAGAGCTGCCGAGTGACACGAGCCTACCAATAACTTCTATACTCGCTTCGAGGCAAGCAACACTGAAACATGCATGAGAGCATCAGCTGTTCCGGACAACTGTGTGATCACAATTGAGAAAAAAAAGGGCCTAGCCCTACGAAGCTTTAACTAGCGTTCAACAATATAGTGCCCTCAAAGCTCATCCCTAAGCTAAGGACCCTGGGACTAAACACCTCCCTCTGCAACTGGATCCTGGACTTCCTGACGGGCCGCCCCCAGGTAGGTAACAACTCGTCCGCCATGCTGATCCTCAACACGGGGGCCCTTCAGGGGTGCGTGCTCAGTCCCCTCCTGTACTCCCTGTTCACTCATGACTGCACGGCCAGGCATGACTCCAACACCATCATTAAGTTGGCAGATGACAACAGTGGTAGGTCTGATCACCGACAACGATGAGACAGTCTATAGGGAGGAGGTCAAAGACCTGACCGTGTGGTGCAAGGACAACAATTTCCCCCTCAACGTGATCAAGACAAAGGAGATGAGCGTAGACAACAAGAAAATGAGGACCGAGCACGCCCCCATTCTCCTCGACGGGGCTCTAGTAGAGCAGGTTGAGAGCTTCAAGTTCCTCGGTGTCCACATCACCAACAAACTAACATGGTCCAAGCACACCAAGAAAGTTGTGAAGGGGGCACGACAAAACCTATTCCCCCTCAGGACACTGAGAAGATTTGGCATGGGTTCTCAGATCCTCAAAAGGTTTTACAGCTACACCACCGAGAGCCTCGTGGCAGGTTGTGTCACGTTGGTATGAAGAGATTGGGAGACAGGCGCAGGAATGTGTAATATGCGTACCGTGTAAAGGCACGGGGATGAAGACCAGACAAACATGTAACAAAACACAGGGTAGAAACCCAAAATGACGAGTACCTTGAATAAATAACACAGGCGCACAATGATTAACACACAGGAAGAGACAGAGCGTAATCATCTGCGCAATCCACAATGGCACGAAGCCAAAACACACAGCACAGGTACTCACACGCACCAACGGAGAGTGGAATAATAATCGACCCCCCTCTTATGTGGCAGGGCTTGCAAACTATTACAGACTACAAAGGGAAGCACAGCCGCGAGCTGCCCAGTGACACGAGCCTACTAAACGAGCTCAATCACTTCTATGCTCGCTTCGAGGCAAGCAACACTGAGGCATGCATGAGAGCATCAACTGTTCCACGCGACTGTGTGATCACGCTCTCCGTAGCTGACACGAGTAAGACCTTTAAACAGCACGCCCCCATTCTCATCGACGGGGCTCTAGTGGAGCAGGTTGAGAGCTTCAAGTTCCTTGGTGTCCACATCACCAACAAACTAGAATGGTCCACACACCAAGACAGTCGTGAAGAGGGCAAGATAAAGTCTATTCCCCCTCAGGAAACTAAAAAGATTTGGCATGGGTCCTGAGATCCTCAAAAAGTTATACAGCTGCAACATCGAGAGCATGACTGGTTGCATCACTACCAGGTACAACAACTGCTCGGCCTCTGACCGCAAGGCACTACAGAGGGTAGTGCGTACGGCCCAGTACATCACTGGGGCAAAGCTGCCTGCCATCCAGGACCTCTACACCAGGCGGTGTCAGAGGAAGGCCCTAAAAATAGTCAAAGACACCAGCCACCCCAGTCTCTACTACCGCATGGCAAGCGGTACCGGAGTGCCAAGTCTAGGACAAAAAAGGCTATTCAACAGTTTTGACCCCAAAGCCATATGACTCCTGAACAGCTAATCAAATGTCGACCCAGACTATTTACATTGTGTGCCTCCCCCACCCCAACCCCTCCTTTTACACTGCTGCTACTCTCTGTTTATCATATACGCATAGTCACTTTAACTATACATTCATGTACTACCTCAATTAGCCTGACCAACCAGTGCTCCCGCACAGTGGCTAACTGGGCAACTGCATTGTGTCCCAACCACCACCCGCCAACCCCTCTTTTACGCTACTGCTACTATCTGTTCATCATATATGCATAGTCACTTTAACCATATCTACATGTACATACTACCTCAATCAGCCTGACTAACTGGTGTCTGTATGTAGCCTCGCTACTTTTATAGCCTCTCTACTGTATATAGCCTGTCTTTTTACTGTTGTTTTATTTCTTTACTTACCTATTGTTCACCAAATACTTTTTTTGCACTATTGATTAGAGCCTGTAAGTAAGCATTTCACTGTCTACACCAAGGTCGACACCTGTTGTATTCAGCGCACGTGACAAATAAACTTTGATTTGATTTGATTTGAAAAGCAAAGGGCACATATAAAGAAATACTAATCCGTGGGAATACTGGACAGGTGTGCGTGATGAAATTTCGGGAGGGATCCATGAGAGTACCCCCCCTTACGCGCTGCACTAGCAGCGCAACAACACCGGCATTGAGAACGATCACAGGAACGCAGTGCGGGTCGATCAGGTCCCGATGCAACTGCCGGAGTTGCATCGTCTCGGACGGGCCAGTTGCCCTTGCCGAAGTTGTGGCGGCGTAGGACAGACCAGTAGCAGTGACATCGGATGGACCGGGTTGTGGCGGCATCGGACAGGCCAGTTGTGGCTGCTGAGGTAGCTTCGTCGAACAGACCCGTTGTGGCGACGGCGGCGCCGGACGGACGGACCATTTGCCATGGAAACCCATTTCATGAATTTCCTGACAAACAGTTATTGTGCTGACTTTGCTTCCAGAAGCAGTTTGGAACTCGGTAGTGAGTGTTGCAACCGAGGTCAGACGATTATTACGCGCTAGGCGATTCAGCACTCAGCGGTCCCGTTCTGTGAGCTGGGCTGAGCCGTTGTTGCTTCTAGACTTTTCCACTTCACAAGAAGAGCACTTACAGTTTAACGGGGCAGCTCTAGCAGCGTAGACATTTGATGAACTTACTTGTTGGAATGGTGGCATCCTATGACGTTGAAAGTCACTGAGCTTTTCAGTAAGGCCATTCTATTGCCAATGTTCATCTATAGAAATTGCATGTCTGTGTGCTTGATTTTATACACCTGTCAGCAACGAGTGTGGCTGAAATAGACAAATCCACTCATTTGAAGGGTTGTCCACATACTTTTGTATATATTATGTACAGTACTGTATGGATGGATGGATGTGTGTGTGTGTGTGTGTGTGTGTGTGTGTGTGTGTGTGTGTGTGTAACGGATGTGAAACGGCTAGCTTAGTTAGCGTGGGCGCTAAATAGCGTTTCAATCAGTGACGTCACTTGCTCTGAGACCTTGAAGTAGTAGTTCCCCTTGCTTTGCAAGGGCCGCGGCTTTTGTGGAGCGATGGGTAACGATGCTTCGAGGGTGACTGTTGATGTGTGCAGAAGGTCCCTAGTTCGCGCCCGGGTATGGGCGAGGGGACGGTTTAAACTTATACTGTTACATTGATGCTGTTGACCCGGATTACTGGTTGCTGCGGAAAAAGAGGAGGAAGGTCAAAAGGGGGGTGAGTGTAACGGATGTGAAACGGCTAGCTTAGTTAGCGTGGGCGCTAAATAGCGTTTCAATCAGTGACGTCACTTGCTCTGAGACCTTGAAGTAGTAGTTCCCCTTGCTCTGCAAGGGCCGCGGCTTTTGTGGAGCGATGGGTAACGATGCTTCGAGGGTGACTGTTGATGTGTGCAGAAGGTCCCTAGTTCGCGCCCGGGTATGGGCGAGGGGACGGTTTAAAATTATACTGTTACATGTGTATGTGTGTGTGTGTGTGTGTGTGTGTGTGTGTGTGTGTGTGTGTGTGTGTGTGGCAACCTAGTTTGGACTGACAAGTACAGGTATTTGAATCATCTGCCGATCTTTGCTACAGCCAATCACCTGATGTTATTGTGAACAATAAAAGTTGTAGTAGCTGTTTCCAGTGATGTCGAGAGGATGTAGTTGTTACTGAATTGTACTGGTGATGTTGGTAATATTAGGATACATTTCTTCCCTCTGCTCTGCCAGCAAGAACACCTGTCTCCGGGTGCGTTGCTACGGTGATGCGGGAACAAGTTGCTGTTTTTAGACTGTATATAAACAATGACGTTCTACTGACGGCTGACATTGATTAGACAGTTTAACAGGTTGGGGCTCTCTCTCCTCCCATCTGTTTTCTATAGGAGAATAATTACAGGATGGAGTGATGAGAAGAAGAGAAGATGATAGAATGCCAGGAATATGTGAGATGATGACAAGCAGAGTGTCAGTTACTATGACAATGGAACACACAGAATGATGATCAATGATAGGGGAGTGTTCTGAGGTTAGAGAGGAAAATATTAATAAAAATGGGAAATTAGTGAACATTCATACTGTATGAGTGAATAGGAGAGTGATAACATAATTCAATACGTGAGTGAATTTATAAGCGAATACATGAGTAAACACAGTAAATATATGTTTTGATATATGTTCTGTGTTCCGGGCAGACATGGGGATGTTTTCTGCAGAGGCTAGCTTTGTTCACCGTGTGTGTTTATAAGATGTGATTTTGTCCTCTCTCACGGGAGAGGAGGAGCTGATTGCTGCTGTCTCTCTGTCCTTTTCAATCAGCCCAGCTCTGTCTTTTTCAATCAGCCCAGCTCTGTCTTTTCCAATCAGCCTAACTCTGTCACCTCCTCTCTCCATCAAACCTGTGTGTGTGTGTATGTCTGTGCGCGTGTGTGCGTGGGTATATTTGTGTGTGTGTGTGGGCGTGTGTGTGTCTGTGCATGTGCGTGCATGTGCGTGCGTGTGTGTGTGTGTGTGTGTGTGTGTGTGTGTGTGTGTGTGTGTGTGTGTGTGTGTGTGTGTGTGTGTGTGTGTGTGTGTGTGTGGGTGTGTGTGGGTGTGTGTTTGTGGACTGACTGTCAACGAGTCAGTGGCCAGTACGCATTCGTTCTAACACCAAGTCCACTTCCTCAAACTCACTATAGTTCCAAGGCTCGCACTGAGCTGGCTGTCATGTTTTACAACTCTAAACTCTATCTTCAGATCACCACTACTTTCCTCCCTACCTGCCAAACCTCCCTCACCAACTACCATTATTTTAAGCCATCCCTTAGACACTACCCACCTCCCTCCCCTCCATCTCCCCTACCCATCTCCCAGCACCTTCCATCCTT
This sequence comes from Oncorhynchus mykiss, assembly GCF_057628025.1. Lineage (NCBI taxonomy): Eukaryota > Metazoa > Chordata > Actinopteri > Salmoniformes > Salmonidae > Oncorhynchus > Oncorhynchus mykiss. The sequence goes on along the minus strand of NC_143024.1, from coordinate 82,821,629 downwards.
CTTCTATCTTTTCACCGCTCTCTTTTCTCTCCTCTCATCTTTTCACCCCTCCTCTCTCCTCCCATCTTTTCACCCCACCCTTCTCTCTCCTCCCATCCCATTCATAACCTATACTTCTCCCTCTAGCTTCCACCCAGGGCTACATGATAACAAACTTTGGAAGGCAGCTCTTGCCCCGGAGCATCCCAAGCAGAGAGCATATTGTCTCCATCACTAACAGCACTGTAGCAAAACTGCTGTCACGGTGAGTTTGCCATGCTAATATGGCTCTGGGCGCCTCTGCCCTGCCTTTACACTGATGCGTGCGTGGGTGTGTGTGTGTGTGTGTGTGTGTGTGTGTGTGTGTGTGTGTGTGTGTGTGTGTGTGTGTGTGTGTGTGTGTGTGTGTGTGTGTGTGTGTGTGTGTGTGTGTGTGTGTGTGTGTGTGTGTGTGAGAGAGAGAGAGAGAGAGAGAGACAGCTCTTTGAGGGCAGCATACATCAAGGCAGCCATCTCTCATGGCTAAAAGCAGCGCAATTTAAAGACCGCTCTTGATGCATGGCAGCATGTTAAAACACTGATTCCCTTGTGCCTCCTCTCCACCTCCTCCTCTCCACCTCCTCCTCCTCCTCTCCACCTCCTACTCCTCTGAGAGTCTGAAGGGTGAAGAGAAGAAACTTCAAAGGCCTGCCTGACTGACTGACTGGCTGGCTGACTGATACCTGGCAGGGCTTTGAATGATGTCCTTGAGCTGGGCCTGGAAGTGTCACACAAAGAGACAGCAAACAGACAATCTCACGTATGAACGCACGCACTCACTCACGCACTCACACAAGCACGCACGCACACACACACACACACACAGATAAACTTGTGCAAACACACACACACAGTACTTTAAACATGCAGAACAAACACACACTTTCTCTCTCTCTATCTGAAACTTTCCTTTGGCTTCTCTCATATCACCACGGCATGATCACAGCACTGGGGGGGTTAAAGTGGGCGTCGCCTCTCCAGATGAGTAGTAGTTTTCATTATGTACAGTTGAAGTCGGAAGTTTACATAAACCTAGGTTGGAGTCATTAAAACTTGTTATTCAACTACTCCACAAAAGTCTTGTTAACGAACTATAGTTTGTCAAGTCGGTTAGGACATGTACTTGGTGCATGACACAATTGTTTACAGACAGATTATTTCACTTATAATTCACTGTATCACAATTCCAGTGGGTCAGAAGTTTACATACACTAAATTGACTGTGCCTTTAAATAGCTTGGAAAATTTCAGAAAATGATGTCATGGCTTTAGAAGCTTCTGATAGGCTAATTGACATCCTTTGAGTCAATTGGAGGTTTACCTGTGGATGTATTTCAAGGCCTACCTTCAAACTCAGTGCCTCTTTGCTTGACATCATGGGAAAATCAGAAGATATCAGCCAAGACTTCAAAAAATAATTGTAGACCTCCACAAGTCTGGTTCATCCTTGGGAGCAATTTCCAAATGCCTGAAGGTACCATGTTCATCTGTACAAACAATAGTATAAACACCATCGGACCATGCAGCCGCCATACCGTTCAGGAAGGAGACACATTCTGTCTCCTAGAGATAAACGTACTTTGGTGCGAAAAGTGCAAATCAATCCCAGAACAACAGCAAATTACCTTGTGAAGATGCTGGAGGAAACAGGTACAGAAGTATCTATATCCACAGTAAAACAAGTCCTATATCGACATAACCTGAAAGGCCGTTCAGCAAGGAAGAAGCCACTGCTTCAAAACCGCCATAAAAAAGACAGACTACGATTTGCAACTGCACATGGGGACAAAGATTGTACTGTTTTGAGAAATGTCCTCTGGTCTGATGAAACAAAAATAGAACTGTTTGGAAATAATGACCATCGTTATGTTTGGAGAAAAATGGGGGAGGCTTGCAAGCCAAAGAACATCATCCCAACTATGAAGCACGGGGGTGGCAGTATCATGTTGTGGGGGTGCTTTGCTGCAGGAGGGACTGGTGCACTTCACAAAATAGATGGCATAATGTGGAAGGAAAATGATGTGGATATATTGAAGCAACATCTCAAAACATCAGTTAGGAAGTTGAAGCTTGGTTGCAAATGGGTCTTCCAAATGGGCAATGACCCCAAGCATACTTCCAAAGTTGAGGGAAAATGGCTTAAGGACAACAAAGTCAAGGTATTGGAGTGGCCATCACAAAGCTCTGACCTCAATCCCATAGAAAATTTGTGGGCAGAACTGAAAAAACATGTGCGAGCGAGGAGGCCTAGAATCCCCCTGTTACAGGGGCTGAGTCACTGGCTTATTGGTGCTCTTCCATGTCGTCCCTAGGAGGGGTGCGTCACTTGAGTGGGTTGAGTCGCTGATGTGGTCTTCCTGTCTGGGTTCGCGCCCCCCTTGGACACAACCCTTGGGTTTATGCTGCAGTAGTTTGTGTCGGGGGGCTAGGGTCTGTCTGTTATATCTGGAGTATTTATCCTGTCTTATCCGGTGTCCTGTGTGAATTTAAGTATGCTCTCTCTAATTCTCTTTTTCTCTCTTTCTTTCTTTCTCTCTCTCGGAGGACCTGAGCCCTAGGACCATGCCTCAGGACTACCTGGCATGATGACTCCTTGCTGTCCCCAGTCCACCTGGCCGTGCTGCTGCTCCAGTTTCAACGGTTCTGCCTGCGGCTATGGAACCCTGACCTGTTCACCGGACATGCTACCCGTCCCAGACCTGCTGTTTTCAACTCTCTTGAGGCAGCAGGAGCGGTAGAGATATACTCAATGATCAGCTATGAAAAGCCAACTGACTTGTTGCATCCTCGACAACTACTGCGATTATTATTATTTGACCATCCTGGTCATTTATGAACATTTGAACATCTTGGCCATGTTTTGTTATAATCTCCACCAGGCACAGCCAGAAGAGGACTGGCCACCCCTCATAGCCTGGTTCCTCTAGTTTTCTTCCTAGGTTTTGGCCTTTCTAGGGAGTTTTTCCTAGTCACCGTGCTTCTACACCTGCATTGCTTGCTGTTTGGGGTTTTAGGCTGGGTTTCTGTACAGCACTTGATATATCAGCTGATGTAAGAAGGGTTATATAAATAAACCTAATTTGATTTAGTAACCTGACTCAGTTACACCAGCTCTGTCAGGAGGAATGGGCCAAAATTCACCCAACTTATTGTGGGAAGCTTGTGGAAGGCTAACCAAAGTGTTTGACCCAAGTTAAAGAATTTAAAGGAAATGCTACCAAATACTAATTGAGTGTATGTAATCTTCTGACCCACTGGGAATGTGGTGAAAGAAATAAAAGCTTAAATAAATCATTCTCTCAACTATTATTCTGACATTTCACGTTCTTAAAAAAAGTGGTGATCCTAACTGACATTGATGATCCTAACTGGTATTTTTACTTGGATTAAATGTCAGGAATTGTGAAAAACTGAGTTTAAATGTATTTGGCTAAGGTGTATGTAAACTTCCGACTTCAACTGTAGGTGAACCTGTGGGCATTGTCAGACAACGTCTGCTACCAGGAGATTCCACAGGTTTTTGTAGGATACTTTGTTGTTCATTGTAAGAGATACTTTATCAGTGTTACCATGCAATATTACAGCATAATTTATTACAATAGGTTATCAGAAGTGGTTGGCAGGTGCTTCCAGAAGAACCATGCCATTGCATGGCAGATCACCCTGGTCTTGTGACAGTCTGTGTCAGTGGGTATGCATACAAACATGCCATAAACATATACAGGGCAGATGATTGAGAACTGCATCTGGGAGGACGGAATGCATAAGTATAATGAATGTATTGAATGGAATAAAAGATTGATATGGTAAAAGTTATGTTTTTGTGTTTATGTTGCATCCATGATCTTTGACGTAACTAAATGAACAGATTGTTCACATAACTGTATCTTGGAGGACCGAGTAAAGCAAGAATAGTCAATGTAATAAATCTAGAATAAAATATTGATCTTATGGTGAAATCATTTGTGGTTTGCAGTGGTGTAAAGTACTTAAGTAAAAATACTTTAAAGTACTACTTAAGTAGTTTTTCGGGGTCTCTGTACTTTACTATATATACTGTTGACAACTTTTAATTTCTCCATATATTTTCCCTGACACGCAAAAGCTTAGCAGGACATGAAAATGGTCCAATTCACTCACTTATCAACAGAACATCTCTGGTCATCCCACTGCCTCTGATCTGGCGGACTCACTAAACACACATGCTTCGTTTGGAAATGATGTCTGAGTGTTGGAATGTGCCACTGCCTATCCTTAAATCAAAATAACAAGAAAATTGTGCTGCCTGGTTTGTTTAATATAAGGAACTTGAAATTATTTGTACTTTTACTTTTGATACTTAATTTTATTTTAGAAATTACATTTACTTTTGATACTTAAGTATATTTTAAACCAAATACTTTTAGACTTTTACTCAAGTAGAATTTTACTTGGTGACTTTCACTTCTACTTGAGTCATTTTCTATTAAGGTATCTTTACTTTTACTCAACTATGACAATTGAGTACTTTTTCCACCACTTGTAGTTTGTCTATTTTATACTCATGTAACCAAACAGTAATGGACAGGTTCTTCACATAATGAGTGAAAACAAGGTACAATGAGTCTTTATTTTTCACAAGTTGGCATGTTGTACTATATGGACAGATGTTGGGGGATCAGGTTTTAGCAGGTGGTAATGTACAGACAGATGTTGGGGGATCAGGTTTTAGCAGGTGGTAATGTATGGACAGATGTTGGGGGATCAGGTTTTAGCAGGTGGTAATGCATGGACAGATGTTGGGGGGTCAGGTTTTAGCAAGTGGTAATGCATGGACAGATGTTGGGGGATCAGGTTTTAGCGGGTGGTAATGTATGGACAGATGTTGGGGGATCAGGTTTTAGCAGGTGGTAATGTATGGACAGATGTTGGGGGATCAGGTTTTAGCAGGTGGTAATGCATGGACAGATGTTGGGGGATCAGGTTTTAGCAGGTGGTAATGTATGGACAGATGTTGGGGGATCAGGTTTTAGCAGGTGGTAATGTATGAACAGACTGTCCAAGTTGACCATGGATGCTGCTGCGGGGTACAGGATATCCTTTGGAGTCTGACCAGTATGAGTGCAAGACAGGCTCATCATGGATGGAGGGTGTTGGAGAAGAGCTCAACTCTTCCGCTGAGGGCAGGACAGGAATTGTCTGGAAACACAAAAAACAAGTGCACAACACAGTTAGACCAAGAGCTATGCATGAATGACTTAGACCAAGAGCTATGCATGAATGACTTAGACCAAGAGCTATGCATGAATAACTTAGACCAGGGGTGTCAAACTCAAATACCCAGTGGGCCAAAATGTAAAACCTGAACAAAGTCACGGGCCAACATTGAACAAATTAACCTTTTAATATGGACCCAAACAAGTTTTGCTTTAACATTGAATATGGAACAAGCATCGCTTATTACCATACAATATATAATTTAATAGTGGAGACATGCAAAATCGAATTTCAAATGAAAAAACACATCAATGGCATTCATTTATTAAATAAATAAAATTTAAATAAAAATTGTATGCCTCTTTTCTATTTGTAGCCTTCTGATTTAAATACCAAAATAAACTTTTTCCACTGGCTAATAATTTTACAAATAAAATGATAATAAATCAATCAACCATTCAAGCCCATGCCTTGTAGCAAGAAAAAGTGCATAAAGAAAACGTTAATTATTGCACACTGGTCTAATCTGATGTGCCCAAGCCAGATACCTGGCATCTCTTCTTGGATGCTAGTTCATCAATGTCTGGGCTCAAGCTCTGAGCTGAAGAAATCCTCAGTATCAAGCGAAGATGTTCATCAGTCAGACGTCTCCTGTGAGTTGTTTTGGTCATCTTCATCGAGGAGAAAAGTTGCTCGCATAGATAAGTGCTGCCGAACATGGAGAGCATCTGAGCAGCTTGGGTGCGGAGCTGAGGCATTGTGTCAGGGATGAACCGTGGAAACTGTGCGGCGCCCACAGCATCATACTTTGACTTCAGCGTGTCGTTGCACTGGAGTTCAATCAGCTCCATTTGGATGTTGGTTGGTGCATTTTCCACATCAACTGCGAAGGGATTACTAAGCAGTTCAAACTTGCATTTCTGGGCATCGAAGTCGGCAAATCGCCGGCTAAACTCAGCGGCGAGAACACTGAGTTTTTCAGCAAACTGTGCGCATGGGAACACGGCGGTAGAGATCTGCGCTTTTATGGATTGGCAGCAGGGAAAATGGCAAGGGTTTCCTTGCAGCATCTGATTCTCCCACAGGCACAGTTTAGTTTTGAAGGCCCTCACTGCAGCGTACATGTCTGTGATGATGCGCCCCCGCCCCTGAAGCTGCAGGTTCAGCGCATCGAGATGGCTCGAGATGTCACAGAGAAAGGCCAGCTCACACAGGAACTTTTGCTCCCGGAGCTCTGCTGTATCCTTCCCTTTGGTTTCCAGGAATTGACATATTTCCTCATGCAGCTCGAAACATCTGTTCAGTACTTTTCCTCTGCTTAGCCATCTCACCTCTGTGTGATACGGCACGTCTGCGTATTCCGAACCACACTCCTCCAGAAAAGATTTAAACTGGCGGTGATTTAGACCTTTGGCTCTTATAAAGTTAACTACCTGTGTTACTGTGGTCATAACATGTTCCATCTTTAGGGCTTTGGCACACAGTGCTTCCTGATGTATGATGCAGTGGTAAACAGTTAGATCACCTGCACAGTTCTCTTCCCGCATCTTCTCCCGAACCATGCCCACCAGTCCACTCTTTTTACCGCACATCGCTGGCGCATCATCTGTCGTTAATCCAACGAGTTTATCCCACGGCAGCTTTATTTCAGTTACACATTTGGAAACCTCCTCAAAGATTTCCTTTCCTGTGGTTGTGCCATGCATTGATTTGAATCCTAATAGCTCCTCCGTAACACACAGATTTGAGTCCACTCCATGGATGAAGACTGACAGCTGAGCAGTATCAGATGCGTCGCAGCTCTCATCCACATCGAGGGAGAACGCAACAAAATCTTTTCCCTTTTCCATCAGCTGGTCATACAGATTGGTGGCAAGATCACATGTGCGATCAGCTACTGTGTTCCTGCTCAGGCTCACGTTTGAAAATGCTTGTTTTTTCTCTGGGCATACGAGGTCACAAACCTTCATCATGCACTTTTTCATGAACTCTCCCTCATTAAAGGGCCGGGCTGATTTTGCGATCTCTGCTGCCACTATATAACTAGCCTTTACAGCAGCCTCGCTTTGTGATGTGGCTTTTTTAAACATAGTCTGTTGTGAAACCAAACTTCTTTTCATCTCCTCTACTTTCTGGCTCCTTTGAGTCATGTCCAGGTCCTTGTATTTGTCATGGTGTTTCGTTTCATAGTGTCGTCTAATTTTGTACTCCTTACTTATAGCCACGTTGACTCCACAAACAGGTTTGTCTTTTACATATGTAAACAGATATTCTGCCTCCCACTTGTCCAGAAAGCTCCTGTTTTCTGCCTTTCTTTTCGCCATTTTTGGGAAGGGTTAGCTCGCTGACAGTTGTAGTGTCTATGTTGCTATGACTACTGTCACAGAGGAGAGAGCGTTTCTGGGTCCTGTCCTGATTGGCGTGCGAAAACAGCAGAGCATTATGGGATTCGTAGTATTAGTGGTGAATGCGCTGTATAATACCGGCGGGCCAGCTCTAGTAGTAATTTGGTATTGTCTCGCGGGCCAAATATAATTACCCCGCGGGCCAAATTTGGCCCACGGGCCAGAGTTTGACACCCATGACTTAGACCAAGCAGAGAGTGAAATAGATGTATATAACATTCATTTAGTTGCTGGTTTACTATGGTATTTTTCCAAACATCGGTGTTTGGTACACGACAGGACAGGGGTTGATGTCTTCAGAGGCTTGACTTCAGGGCATGACAGGACAGGAGTTGATGTCTTCAGAGGCTTGACTTCAGGACACGACAGGACAGGAGTTGATGTCTTCAGAAGCTTGACTTCAGGACATGACAGGACAGGGGTTGATGTCTTCAGAAGCTTGACTTCAGGACAAGACAGGACAGGGGTTGATGTCTTCAGAGGCTTGACTTCAGGACATGACAGGGGTTGATGTCTTCAGAGGCTTGACTTCAGGACACGACAGGAGTTGATGTCTTCAGAGGCTTGACTTCAGGACATGAAAAGGGTTGATGTCAGAGGCTTGACTTCAGAACACGACAGGACAGGGGTTGATGTCTTCAGAGGCTTGACTTCAGGACACGACAGGACAGGGATTGATGTCTTCAGAGGCTTGACTTCAGGACATGACAGGACAGGAGTTGATGTCTTCAGAGGCTTGACTTCAGGACACGACAGGGCAGGAGTTGATGTCTTCAGAAGCTTGACTTCAGGACATGACAGGACAGGGGTTGATGTCTTCAGAAGCTTGACTTCAGGACAAGACAGGACAGGGTTTGATGTCTTCAGAGGCTTGACTTCAGGACACGACAGGACAGGAGTTGATGTCTTCAGAAGCTTGACTTCAGGACAAGACACGACAGGGGTTGATGTCTTCAGAGGCTTGACTTCAGGACATGACAGGGGTTGATGTCTTCAGAGGCTTGACTTCAGGACACGACAGGACAGGGGTTGATGTCTTCAGCGGCTTGACTTCAGGACACGACAGGACAGGAGTTGATGTCTTCAGAAGCTTGACTTCAGGACAAGACACGACAGGGGTTGATGTCTTCAGAGGCTTGACTTCAGGACATGACAGGGGTTGATGTCTTCAGAGGCTTGACTTCAGGACACGACAGGACAGGGGTTGATGTCTTCAGAGGCTTGACTTCAGGACATGAAAAGGGTTGATCTCTTAAGAGGCTTGACTTCAGGACACAGGCTCATCATGAATGGAGGGTGTTGGAGAAGAGCTCAACTTTTCTGCTGAGGGCAAGACAGGATTTGACTGGGAACACAAAACAACTATGAATTAATGACTTAGTCTAAGCAAGGAGTAAAATCTCATTGATGTGTGATAATGTGATTTGTTAGTGAATTTCATTTACTGTTCATATAGTAATGAAATACAATTCACAGGGCTTGGGGAGGAAACATGCAATGCTCCAGTGGATGAGGGCACATGGGACATGGCTTCAGTTCATGTCAGGAGAGAGTTGACACAGGTAGTGGAGTGGTCATCACCTCTTAAATCAGGGAACAAAATGAGTCTTAGCTGTAAACACAAACAGCAGATACATGGAGCTACATATTAATCAGAACTGAACATGTGATACAGTCTACATACAGTAATGAAGAAAGCTTCAGTTCTTCAGAGGGCAGGAGACCAGGGGCTTCTTTTAGCCGAAATTGTGATTGAGTAATAACTTTACTGTTCATGCCAAGAGTGTTGATGAGGGATCAGGCTGTCTTCCTCTCCTCACCTACACACTGATCTGATAAAGCAAAAGTAACTATGCCTGGAATGTTTTATCTTTCAACAGTCAAATAATTTAATATCCTACATCACTGCTGATACCTTCATATCCTACATCACTACTGATACCTTCATATCCTGTATAACTACTGATACTTTCATATCCTGTATCACTGCTGTTACCTTCATATCCTACATCACTACTGATACCTTCATATCCTGTATCACTACTGATACTTTCATATCCTGTATCACTGCTGTTACCTTCATATCCTGTCTCCCTACTGATACCTTCATATCCTGTATCACTACTGATACCTTCATATCATGTCTCCCTACTGATGCCTTCATATCCTGTATCACTACTGTTACCTTCATATCCTGTATCACTACTGATACCTTCATATCCTGTATCACTACTGATACCTTCATATTCTGTATCACAACTGTTACCTTCATATCCTGTCTCCCTACTGATACCTTCATATCATGTCTCCCTACTGATGCCTTCATATCCTGTATCACTACTGATACCTTCATATCCTGTATCACCACTGTTTCCTTCATATCCTGTATCACTACTGATACCTTCATATCCTGTATCACCACTGTTACCTTCATATCCTGTATCACTACTGATAACGTTCATATCCTGCATCACTACTGATACCTTCATATCCTGTATCACAACTGATTGGGAAAGTAGACTAGAAGAGGATGGCACTTTAGACTGTTGAGCCAGAGAACTGAGCATACTGTTGCCAAAACATGGCTTTTGTCATAACATTAGGCAGGTGGCGTACAGGTGGTAGGCAGGTGGAGTACAGGTGGTAGGCAGGTGGCGTACAGGTGGTAGGCAGGTGGAGTACAGGTGGTAGGCAGGTGGCGTACAGGTGGTAGGCAGGTGGCGTACAGGTGGTAGGCAGGTGGAGTACAGGTGGTAGGCAGGTGGAGTACAGGTGGTAGGCAGGTGGAGTACAGGTGGTAGGCAGGTGGCGTACAGGTGGTAGGCAGGTGGCGTACAGGTGGTAGGCAGGTGGAGTACAGGTGGTAGGCAGGTGGAGTACAGGTGGTAGGCAGGTGGCGTACAGGTGGCAGGCAGGTGGCGTACAGGTGGTAGGCAGGTGGCGTACTGGTGGTAGGCAGGTGGCGTACAGGTGGTAGGCAGGTGGCGTACAGGTGGTAGGCAGGTGGCGTACAGGTGGTAGGCAGGTGGAGTACAGGTGGTAGGCAGGTGGAGTACAGGTGGTAGGCAGGTGGCGTACAGGTGGTAGGCAGGTGGCGTACAGGTGGTAGGCAGGTGGCGTACAGGTGGTAGGCAGGTGGAGTACAGGTGGTAGGCAGGTGGCGTACGGGTGGTAGGCAGGTGGAGTACGGGTGGTAGGCAGGTGGCGTACAGGTGGTATGCAGGTTGCGTACAGGTGGTAGGCAGGTGGCGTACAGGTGGTAGGCAGGTGGAGTACAGGTGGTAGGCAGGTGGAGTACAGGTGGTAGGCAGGTGGCGTACAGGTGGTAGGCAGGTGGAGTACAGGTGGTAGGCAGGTGGCGTACAGGTGGTAGGCAGGTGGCGTACAGGTGGTAGGCAGGTGGAGTACAGGTGGTAGGCAGGTGGAGTACAGGTGGTAGGCAGGTGGCGTATAGGTGGTAGGCAGGTGGCGTACAGGTGGTAGGCAGGTGGCGTACAGGTGGTAGGCAGGTGGCGTACTGGTGGTAGGCAGGTGGCGTACAGGTGGTAGGCAGGTGGCGTACAGGTGGTAGGCAGGTGGCGTACTGGTGGTAGGCAGGTGGCGTACAGGTGGTAGGCAGGTGGTGTACTGGTGGTAGGCAGGTGGCGTACAGGTGGTAGGCAGGTGGAGTACAAGTGGTAGGCAGGTGGCGTACAGGTGGTAGGCAGGTGGCGTACAGGTGGTAGGCAGGTGGCGTACAGGTGGTAGGCAGGTGGCGTACAGGTGGTAGGCAGGTGGAGTACAGGTGGTAGGCAGGTGGCGTACAGGTGGTAGGTAGGTGGCGTACAGGTGGTAGGCAGGTGGAGTACAGGTGGTAGGCAGGTGGCGTACAGGTGGTAGGCAGGTGGCGTACAGGTGGTAGGCAGGTGGCGTACAGGTGGTAGGCAGGTGGAGTACAGGTGGTAGGCAGGTGGCGTACAGGTGGTAGGCAGGTGGCGTACAGGTGGTAGGCAGGTGGAGTACAGGTGGTAGGCAGGTGGCGTACTGGTGGTAGGCAGGTGGCGTACAGGTGGTAGGCAGGTGGCGTACAGGTGGTAGGCAGGTGGAGTACAGGTGGTAGGCAGGTGGCGTACTGGTGGTAGGCAGGTGGAGTACAGGTGGTAGGCAGGTGGCGTACTGGTGGTAGGCAGGTGGCGTACAGGTGGTAGGCAGGTGGCGTACAGGTGGTAGGCAGGTGGAGTACAGGTGGTAGGCAGGTGGCGTACTGGTGGTAGGCAGGTGGCGTACAGGTGGTAGGCAGGTGGCGTACAGGTGGTAGGCAGGTGGCGTACAGGTGGTAGGCAGGTGGCGTACAGGTGGAAGGCAGGTGGCGTACAGGTGGTAGGCAGGTGGAGTACAGGTGGTAGGCAGGTGGCGTACAGGTGGTAGGCAGGTGGCGTACAGGTGGTAGGCAGGTGGCGTACAGGTGGTAGGCAGGTGGAGTACAGGTGGTAGGCAGGTGGCGTACAGGTGGTAGGCAGGTGGAGTACAGGTGGTAGGCAGGTGGCGTACTGGAGGTAGGCAGGTGGCGTACAGGTGGTAGGCAGGTGGCGTACTGGTGGTAGGCAGGTGGCGTACAGGTGGTAGGCAGGTGGCGTACTGGTGGTAGGCAGGTGGCGTACAGGTGGTAGGCAGGTGGCGTACAGGTGGTAGGCAGGTGGAGTACATGTGGTAGGCAGGTGGCGTACTGGTGGTAGGCAGGTGGCGTACAGGTGGTAGGCAGGTGGCGTACTGGCGGTGCTGATGGGGTACTGGTGGTAGGCAGGTGGCGTACTGGCGGTAGGCATGTGGCGTACAGGTGGTAGGCAGATGGAGTACAGGTGGTAGGCAGGTGGAGTACAGGTGTTAGGCAGGTGGCGTACAGGTGGTAGGCAGGTGGGGTACAGGTGGTAGGCAGGTGGCGTACTGGTGGTAGGCAGGTGGCGTACAGGTGGTAGGCAGGTGGCGTACTGGCGGTGCTGATGGGGTACTGGTGGTAGGCAGGTGGCGTACTGGCGGTGCTGATGGGGTACTGGCAGTGCTGATGGCGTATTGGTTGGTAGGCAGGTGGCGTACTGGCGATGCTGATGGGGTACTGGCAGTGCTGATGGCGTATTGGTTGGTAGGCAGGTGGCGTACTGGCAGTGCTGATGGCGTACTGGCAGTGCTGATGGCATACTGGCAGTGCTGATGGCGTACTGGTGGTTCTGGTGGCAGCTGAGAACATTTAGAGGAAACATCAAATTACATCACTACCTCATCTTACGTGTTATTTTCAGAACAGTATTACATATCACATGTGACATTGACAACTACATTTCTTACCCAATATCTAGCTTTGATGCCGGATAATAAAAATATATTTTTCAATCGAGTCAGGTAAATGGCCTATTAGAGCTTTGTGTGCTAGTGCTGGAGGTGGCTGTGCAGGAGGAACAGGGTGGTGATACCTACACGTGTCATCCTCCGGATCCACCAGCAGCTACCCGATGCTGAAGGAGTCTACACAGGATTCAGACTCCCCCCTTGATTGAATCTGGATTTTCTCTCAACCGCTTCAGCTTTTGGTGGCGTTTCAAACCGTGCATTCAGGTTCTCAGGGATGGACATCTGCTAGAGCTTAAAAAGTATTTTTGAGGCAGATATTGTCCTTCCTCTCTCTGTACTTCCTGTTTTCTATTTCCTGTTCCTGACTCCTCCTGGCAGCGTAACTTTTTCTCAATTGCAAAATCCTCACGTCCTCTCTCCTTGCCACTTTGTCAAAACCCATTGGAGGAGAAGGTCAGAGGGGCGGGACATCTAGCTTACTCACCCAATGGGTTTTGAGAAGGAGACGGGGAGAGAGGGCGTGAGGATTTAACCTGGTCTCAGAGCATTCCGTATTATTCTGTACTCCATTTAGTATGATGTGTATGATGTTACGTTTCATACGTTTCATATAGTTTGGGGTCACTTAGAAATGTCCATGTTTTCCATGAAAACATACATGAAATGAGTTGCAAAATGAATAGGAAATATAGTCAAGACATTGACAAGGTTATAAATAATGATTTTTAATTTAAATAATAATTGTGTCCTTCAAACTTTGCTTTCTTCAAAGAATCCTCCATTTGCAGCAATTACAGCCTTGCAGACCTTTGGCATTCTAGTTGTCAATTTGTTGAAGTAATCTGAAGAGATTTCACCCCATGTTTCCTGAAGCACCTCCCACAAGCTGAATTGGCTTGATGGGCACTTCTTACGTACCATACGGTCAAGCTACTCCCACAACATCTCAATAGGGTTGAGATCCGGTGACTGTGCTGGTCACTCCATTATAGACAGAATACCAGCGGACTGCTTCTTCCCTAAATAGTTCTTGCATAGTTTGGAGCAGTGCTTTGGGTCATTGTCCTGTTGTAGGAGGAAATTGGCTCCAATTAAGCGCCGTCCACATGGTATGGCATGGTGTTGCAAAATGGAGTGATAGCTTTCCTTCTTCAATATCCCTTTTACCCTGTACAAATCTCCCACTTTACCACCACCAAAGCACCCCCAGACCATCACATTGCCTCCACCATGCTTGACAGATGGCGTCAAGCACTCCTCCAGCATCTTTTCATTTTTCCTGTTGGCGTTTCCAGCTACAACAGCCATTTACAACATTAACCTTTCTAGCGCAGGCGTTCCGCTAGCGGAACCCCTCGACAACATTCCGCGAGAAGGAAGTGCTCGAAATTCAAAAATATTTTTTACAAATATGGAACTTTCATACATTAACAAGTCCAATACAGCAAATGAAAGATAAAGTTCTTGTTAATCTACCCATCGTGTCCGATTTAAAAAATGCTTTACAGCGAAAGCACAACATATTAGATGTAAGATAATCGCCAAGTCAAAAGAACAGACATTTTTCCAGCCAAAGATAGGAGTCACAAAAAGCAGAAATATAGATAAAATGAATCACTAACCTTTGATGATCTTCATCAGATGACACTCATAGGACATCATGTTACACAAAACAATTTATGTTTTGTTCGATAATGTGCATATTTATATCCAAAAATCTCAATTTACATTGGCACGTTACGTGCAGTAATGTTTTGATTCCAAAACATCCAGTGATTTTGCAGAAATACTCATAATAAACATTGATAAAAGATACAAGTGGTATTCACAGAATTAAAGATAGACTTCTCCTTAATGCAACCGCTGTGTCAGATTTCAAAAAAACTTTACGGAAAAAGCATAATCTGAGAACAGAGCTCAGAGCCCAATCCAGCCAGAGAAATATCTGCCATTTTGGAGTCAACAGAAGTTAGAAATAACACCATAATATATTCACTTACCTTTGATGATCTTCGTCAGAAGGCACTCCCAGGAATTCCAGTTCGACAAAAAATGACTGATTTGTTCCATAAAGTTCCATAAAGTCCATATGTCCAAATAGCCACTTGTTGTTAGCGTGTTCAGCCCAGTAATCCATCTTCATGAGGCGCAAACACTTCGTCCAGACAAAAACTAAAAAATTTCCGTTACAGGTCGTTGAAACAAGTCAAACCATGTATGGAATCAATCTTTAGGATATGTTTAATAATTTATCCTCTTAAAGCTCCCCTGAATTATTTCAACATTTTGATAAAAATTGCGCAACATTTCAACATCCTGCTACTCATGCCAGGAATATAGTATATGCATATGATTAGTATGTGTGGATAGAAAACACCCTGAAGTTTCTAAAAATGGTTAAATAATGTCTGTGACTATAACAGAACGTGAACAGCAAGCGAAATCCCCAAATCACAAAAACCACAGAAAAGTATTAATCCGCCAGTCTCTGAATTGTTTATTGCAAGCAAAATATATAACGCTTGCAGCTTGCAGTTCCTACAACTTCCACACGATGTCGCCAATACTGCCATTTTCATTGACAAAAATCCTTTGTGTAATGAGAAGTAGTTCCTTCCTTTCGTCCAGTACACAGGAAGAGACTTTTGGAAGAGAAAGAAAGGACAACGAGTAGCTGCTATTGAATACAGATCGCCCAGTGATCAATTTGATCGATTATTAACGTTTACAAATACCTAAAGTTGGGTTACAAAAGTAGTTTGAAGTGTTTTGTCAAAGAATATAGGCAACTTATATAATTTTAAAAAATGACGTTGCGTTTTGGAAAGCAGTTTTTTCCTGGATCAGACGGGCTTCATAAATGGACATTTTGGGCATACATGGACAGATTTAATCGGGAAAAAGACCCAATTGTGATGTATATGGAACATATAGGAGTGCCAACAAAGAATCTCATCAAAGGTAATGAATGTTTTATATTTTATTTCTGCGTTTTGTGTAGCGCCGGCTACGCTGATTCTTTTGTTTACGTCCCCTTCAGGTATTTTGGGGTGTTGCATGCTATCAGATAATAGCTTCTCATGCTTTTGCCTAAAAGCATTTTAAAAATCTGACATGTTGGCTAGATTCACAACGAGTGTAGCTTTAATTCAGTACCCTGCATGTGTGTTTTAATGAAAGTTTGAGTTTTGTCGAATACTATTAGCATTTGGCATTGCGCACTTCCATTTCCTGTTGCCTAGGTGGGACGCTAGCGTCTCACATGGCTCTAAGTAACATAAAACATCAATAATGTTCCAACCCGGAGAATTCCTATGTCTGAAGAAAAGCACTGGAACGAGAGCTAACTCTGTCGGGAGCGCGCGTCACAAGCCTGAGACACTCTGCCAGACCACTGACTCAAACAGGTCTCATGAGCCCCTCCTTTATAGTAGAATCCTCAAACCAGTTTCTAAAGACGGTTGACATCTAGTGGAAGCCGTAGGAAGTGCAACTTGGCTCCATAGACCCTGTGCATTCAGTAGGCTAAGCTTTGAAAAACTACAAACCTCAGATTTCCCACTTCCTGGTTGGATTTTTCTCTGGTTTACGCCTGCCATATGAGTTCTGTTATACTCACAGTGTTTTCTATCCAATACTACTAATAATATGCATATATTAGCATCTGGGACAGAGTAGGAGGCAGTTCACTCTGGGAATGCTATTCATCCAAAAGTGAAAAAGGTGCCCTCTATCCCAAAAAGGTTAACAATGTCTACAATGTATTTCTGATCAATTTTATGTTTTTATAATGGACAAAAAAAATAGCTTTTCTTTCAAAAACAAGGACATTTCAAAGTGACCCCAACCTTTTGAACGGTAGTGTATTCATTTGTGATATCATCACCCATTTTGTATGATATGTTATGCATTACAATTCGTATTATATGTTACACATTTGCAAAACGTAGTATATGTTAAGACTTTGCTAAACATATGATATGTTACGAGTTCTAGCTAGGTAGTTAGACCAAGGCAGTTAACCCACTGTTCCCCAAGCGCCGAAGATGTGGATGTCCATTCTCTGATTCAGAGGGGTTGGGTTATATGCGGAAGACACATTTCAGTTGAATGCATTCAGTTGTACAACTGACTATGTATACATCCCCCTTTCCTTTTCCCTAATGTTAGCTAGGATAGGGGTTAGGGGTTAAGTTTAGGAGTTAGGTTATTAAAGGTTAGGGGAAGGGATAGCTAAAATTGTTAAGGTTCGGGTTAGGGGAAGGATTAGCTAACATGCAAAGTTGCTAAAAAGAAGTATGTGGTTGAAAAGTTGCCTATTACCTAAAATATTCCTTAAAGGGATTTGAACTCGCAACCTTTGGGTTGTAAGACGTTTGCATTTTACGTCGACCCATCCACCCCAACCAAGCACCCTACTTGAA
Source organism: Oncorhynchus mykiss (assembly GCF_057628025.1). Lineage (NCBI taxonomy): Eukaryota > Metazoa > Chordata > Actinopteri > Salmoniformes > Salmonidae > Oncorhynchus > Oncorhynchus mykiss. The sequence continues at coordinate 82,804,261 of NC_143024.1, read as the reverse complement.
TTTTTGCCATAAGTAACTATCTGTCTTATGTAACCATACCAAACATAACATATCATACTAATTTGAGTGTCCCAGATTATCATTTACTATGTTACGTCTAGTCTGTGAGACCAGGCTGGAGGGAGTTATCTACTGACATGGTGGTGCCCAATGTCACATTTTTTAGTGGACTTGGATGCCTGGGAAGCTGCACAGAGGAGATTCTTTGACATATTTATACTACTTTCACAGGGTGATATTTTTTTAGCAGCTACCCACCACAAATCCTTGTCTTCAGCTGTAGAGTTGCCATGGAAAGCCAACTGTTCTCCTTCCTCTCTGGGTCTTGGGGTCGATCCTTTGGTCTGGTTGCCCATTGACAAGGTCGTCACGAGTTACCACAGCCACAAAGTCAGAGGGCCTGCCTACTTGACCAATCAGATGAGGGAGTGTGATGATGACACGTATGCCGACAGGCTTGCAGGGGCAGATGAGACGCGCATGTCTTTTATCTAGTGATCCATCACTGGTTTGGTTATTTATTAGATATAGTAAAACCAACTGTTATAAATGTTAATCGGATATCTCATTCAAGCTTATCATGATGTCTGCCCTTACTCATAGTTACTTGTCTTAACCCCAAATTGGTTTACTCCAATAGCTGCATTGTTTTTAAAATGGCATGTAGACAAACACATTGACTTAGCTTGAGTTTGTATTTTTATTTTCAAAATCTACAAGTCAAACTTAGAAATGTAAACTTTTTAAATTGGCTGATTTTGGGGGGGCTGATTTTAGACAGAAACTTCAACCCTGTTACTTTATTTGGCACTGTTAGGTTCTACTCAAGGTACAGACCCAGTCGGACAAGCTCAAATGAGATTTATTCACCCAGCTGGATGCTTCAGCTCAATAACATAGTGATATCTTTTATCTACAGTACATGGGGTAAAAGTCTCAGCAGGATGACCCTGGCTGTGCCAGATGGCTGTCTAGCTCTGATCTCCCTTGTTGAAATACGATTCCGCTATCTGCATCCTGTTATTCTCATTCCACTCCCAAACTCTGACGTTCAAAGCCATCTCCTCGCTTTCCACAGAAACTAGGACAGTAACTCAACCTCAACCTTATCATAACCCAGACAGGTGGTTACTATTCATTTCTGCAAAACATGTTCTAACCCCAGACAGATGGCTCCTACCCAACCCTTATGGAATCATTTTTGAACTCAGAGACAGGGCACTACTATACTTTCCCTATGCCTAAATACAATGCACATAGACACAGCCTAACCCATAACATACACATACTATAGATCTACCTATATACCAGGCAGTGTCAGAGGAAGGCACTAAAAATGCTCAAAGACTCCAGCTATCCAAGTTCTCTCTGCTATCGTGTGGCAAGCGGTACCAGAACAGCTGGTGCTCTCGTGAATGCTTCAGTGTTGCTTGCCTCGAAGCGAGCATAAAATGCATTTTGGTCGTCTGGTAGGCTGGCGTCACTGGCAGCTCCCATCTTGGTTTCCCTTTGTAGTCCCTAGTAGTTTTCAAGCCCAGCCACATCCGACGAGTGTCAGAGCCATTGTAGTAGGATTCAATATTAATCCTGTATTGACGCTTTGCTTGTTTGATGGTTCGTCTGAGGGCATAGCGGGATTTCTTATAGGTGTCCGAAATCGTGTCCCGCTCCTTGAAAGCAGCTACTCTAGCCTTAGCCTAGCTCGATGCGGATGTTGCCTGTAATCCATGGCTTCTGGTTGGGGTATGTACTGTACGTACAGTCACTGTGGGGAAGATGTCGTTGATGTACTTATTGATGAAGCTGATGACTGAGGTGGTATACTCCTCAATGCCATTGGATGAATCCCGGAACATACTCCTGTCTGTGCTAGCAAAACAGTCCTGTAGCGTAGCATCCGAGTCATCTGACCACTTCCGTATTGAGCTTGTCACTGGTACTTCCTGCTTTAGCTTTTGCTTGTAAGCAGGAATCAGGAAGATAGAATTATGGTCAGATTTGTCATATGGAGGGCGGGGGAGAGCTTTGTATGCAGCTTGCGTGTGGAGTAAAGATGGTGTAGGCTCTGGTCGCACATGTGACATACTGGTAAAAATACAGGATAAACTCATCAACCTTACCCCACTCTATACAGGCGAAACTAACCACCTTTAGCCCACTCTATACAGGAGAAACCCACCACCCTTAACCTAATCTTTACAGGAGAAACTAACCACCCTTACCCCACTCTATACAGGGGAAACTCACCACGTTTACCCCACTCTATAATGGGGAAACTCACCACCCTAACCACACTCAATACAGGGGAAACTCACATCCTTTACCCCACTCTATACAGAGGAACTCACTACCCTTACCCCACTCTATACAGGGACAACTCACCACCCTACCTCACTCTATGCAGGGACAATTCACCACCTTTACCTCACTCTATACAGGGAAAACTCACCACCTTTACCCCACTCTATACAGGGGAAACTCACCACCTTTACCCCACTCTATACAGGGGAAACTCACCACCTTTACCCCACTCTATACAGGGGAGACACACAGGGGAAACTCACATCCTTTACCCCACTCTATACAGGGGAAACTCACCACCTTTACCCCACTCTATACAGGGGAAACTCTCTACCCTAACCCCACTCTATACAGGGGAAACTGACCACCTTTACCCCACTCTATACAGGGGAGACACACAGGGGAAACTCACCACCTTTACCCCACTCTATAATGGGGTAACTCACCACCATACCCCACTCTATACAGGGAAACTCACCACCTTTACCCCACTCTATACAGGGACAACTCACCACCCTACCTCACTCTATGCAGGGACAATTCACCACCTTTACCTCACTCTATACAGGGAAAACTCACCACCTTTACCCCACTCTATACAGGGAAAACTCACCTCCCTACCCCACTCTATACAGGGGAACTCACTACCCTTACCCCACTCTATACAGGGGAAACTCCACACCTTTACCCCACTGTATACAGGGGAAGCTCCCCACCTTTACCCCACTCTATACAGGGGAAACTCACCACCCTACCCCACTCTATACAGGGGAAACTCACCACCCTACCCCACTGTATACAGGGGAAACTCACCACCTTTACCCCAATCTATACAGGGGAAACTCACCACCTTTACCCCACTCTATACAGGGGAAACTCACCACATTTACCCCACTCTATACAGGGGAAACTCTCTACCCTAACCCCACTCTATACAGGGGAAACTGACCACCTTTACCCCACTCTATACAGGGAGACACACAGGGGAAACTCACCACCTTTACCCCACTCTATACAGGGGACACTCACCACCTTTTCCCGCACTCTACACAGGGGAAACTCTCTACCCTAACCCCACTCTATACAGGGGAAACTCACCACCTTTACCCCACTCTATAATGGCGTAACTCACCACCATACCCCACTCTATACAGGGAAACTCACCACCTTTACCCCACTCTATACAGGGAAACTCACCACCTTTACCCCACTCTATACAGGGGAAACTCACCACCTTTACCCGCACTCTATACAGGGGAAACTCACCACCTTTACCCCACTCTATACAGGGGAGACACCCAGGGGAAACTCACATCCTTTACCCCACTCTATACAGGGGAAACTCACCACCTTTACCCCACTCTATACAGGGGAAACTCTCTACCCTAACCCCACTCTATACAGGGGAAACTGACCACCTTTACCCCACTCTATACAGGGGAGACACACAGGGGAAACTCACCACCTTTACCCCACTCTATACAGGGGAAACTCACCACCTTTTCCCCCACTCTATACAGGGGAAACTCTCTACCCTAACCCCACTCTATACAGGGGAAACTCACCACCTTTACCCCACTCTATAATGGGGTAACTCACCACCATACCCCACTCTATACAGGGAAACTCACCACCTTTACCCCACTCTATACAGGGGTAACTCACCACCTTTACCCCACTCTATACAGGGAAACTCACCACCTTTACCTCACTCTATACAGAGAAAACTCACCACCTTTACCCCACTCTATACAGGGGAAACTCACCACCTTTACCCCACTCTATACAGGGGTAACTCACCACCTTTACCCCACTCTATACAGGGGTAACTCACCACCTTTACCCCACTCTATACAGGGGAAACTCACCACCTTTACCTCACTCTATACAGGGGAAACTCACCACCTTTACCCCACTCTATACAGGGAAAACTCACCACCTTTACCCCACTCTATACAGGGGAAACTCACCACCTTTACCCCACTCTATACAGGGGTAACTCACCACCTTTACCCCACTCTATACAGGGGTAACTCACCACCTTTACCCCACTCTATACAGGGGAAACTCACCACCTTTACCCCACTCTATACAGGGGAAACTGACCACCTTTACCCCACTCTATACAGGGGTAACTCACCACCTTTACCCCACTCTATACAGGGGAAACTCTCTACCCTAACCCCACTCTATACAGGGGAAACTGACCACCTTTACCCCACTCTATACAGGGGAGACACACAGGGGAAACTCACCACCTTTACCCCACTCTATACAGGGGAAACTCACCACCTTTTCCCCCACTCTATACAGGGGAAACTCTCTACCCTAACCCCACTCTATACAGGGGAAACTCACCACCTTTACCCCACTCTATAATGGGGTAACTCACCACCATACCCCACTCTATACAGGGAAACTCACCACCTTTACCCCACTCTATACAGGGGTAACTCACCACCTTTACCCCACTCTATACAGGGAAACTCACCACCTTTACCTCACTCTATACAGAGAAAACTCACCACCTTTACCCCACTCTATACAGGGGAAACTCACCACCTTTACCCCACTCTATACAGGGGTAACTCACCACCTTTACCCCACTCTATACAGGGGTAACTCACCACCTTTACCCCACTCTATACAGGGGAAACTCACCACCTTTACCTCACTCTATACAGGGGAAACTCACCACCTTTACCCCACTCTATACAGGGAAAACTCACCACCTTTACCCCACTCTATACAGGGGAAACTCACCACCTTTACCCCACTCTATACAGGGGTAACTCACCACCTTTACCCCACTCTATACAGGGGTAACTCACCACCTTTACCCCACTCTATACAGGGGAAACTCACCACCTTTACCCCACTCTATACAGGGGAAACTGACCACCTTTACCCCACTCTATACAGGGGTAACTCACCACCTTTACCCCACTCTATACAGGGGAAACTGACCACCTTTACCCCACTCTATACAGGGGTAACTCACCACCTTTACCCCACTCTATACAGGGGATACTCACCACCTTTACCCCACTCTATACAGGGGTAACTCACCACCTTTACCCCACTCTATACAGGGGTAACTCACCACCTTTACCCTACTCTATACAGGGAAAACTCACCACCTTTACCCCACAGGGAAACTCACCACCCTACCCCACTCTATACAGGGAAAACTCAACACCTTTACCCCACTCTATACAGGGAAAACTCACCACCTTTACCCCACAGGGAAACTCACCACCCTACCCCACTCTATACAGGGAAAACTCACCACCTTTACCCCACTCTATACAGGGGAAACTCACCACCTTTACCCCACTCTATACAGGGGAAACTCACCACCTTTACCCCACTCTATACAGGGGAAACTCACCACCTTTACCACACTCTATACAGGGGTAACTCACCACCTTTACCCCACTCTATACAGGGAAAACTCACCACCTTTACCCCACCGGGAAACTCACCACCCTACCCCACTCTATACAGGGAAAACTCACCACCTTTACCCCACAGGGAAACTCACCACCTTTACCCCACATGGAAAACTCACCACCTTTACCCCACAGGGAAACTCACCACCTTTACCCCACTCTATACAGGGAAAACTCACCACCTTTACCCCACTCTATACAGGGGAAACTCACCACCTTTACCCCACTCTATACAGGGAAAACTCACCACCTTTACCCCACTCTATACAGGGAAAACTGACCACCTTTACCCCACTCTATACAGGGGTAACTCACCACCTTTACCCCACTCTATACAGGGGAAACTGACCACCTTTACCCCACTCTATACAGGGGTAACTCACCACCTTTACCCCACTCTATACAGGGGATACTCACCACCTTTACCCCACTCTATACAGGGGTAACTCACCATCTTTACCCCACTCTATACAGGGGAAACTCACCACCTTTACCCCACTCTATACAGGGGAAACTCACCACCTTTACCCCACTCTATACAGGGGAAACTCACCACCTTTACCCCACTCTATACAGGGGTAACTCACCACCTTTACCCCACTCTATACAGGGAAAACTCACCACCTTTACCCCACAGGGAAACTCACCACCCTACCCCACTCTATACAGGGAAAACTCAACACCTTTACCCCACTCTATACAGGGAAAACTCACCACCTTTACCCCACAGGGAAACTCACCACCCTACCCCACTCTATACAGGGAAAACTCACCACCTTTACCCCACTCTATACAGGGGAAACTCACCACCTTTACCCCACTCTATACAGGGGAAACTCACCACCTTTACCACACTCTATACAGGGGTAACTCACCACCTTTACCCCACTCTATACAGGGGAAACTCACCACCTTTACCCCACTCTATACAGGGGAAACTCACCACCTTTACCCCACTCTATACAGGGGAAACTCACCACCTTTACCCCACTCTATACAGGGGTAACTCACCACCTTTACCCCACTCTATACAGGGAAAACTCACCACCTTTACCCCACAGGGAAACTCACCACCCTACCCCACTCTATACAGGGAAAACTCAACACCTTTACCCCACTCTATACAGGGAAAACTCACCACCTTTACCCCACAGGGAAACTCACCACCCTACCCCACTCTATACAGGGAAAACTCACCACCTTTACCCCACTCTATACAGGGGAAACTCACCACCTTTACCCCACTCTATACAGGGGAAACTCACCACCTTTACCACACTCTATACAGGGGTAACTCACCACCTTTACCCCACTCTATACAGGGAAAACTCACCACCTTTACCCCACCGGGAAACTCACCACCCTACCCCACTCTATACAGGGGTAACTCACCACCTTTACCCCACTCTATACAGGGGATACTCACCACCTTTACCCCACTCTATACAGGGGTAACTCACCACCTTTACCCCACTCTATACAGGGGAAACTCACCACCTTTACCCCACTCTATACAGGGGAAACTCACCACCTTTACCCCACTCTATACAGGGGAAACTCACCACCTTTACCCCACTCTATACAGGGGTAACTCACCACCTTTACCCCACTCTATACAGGGAAAACTCACCACCTTTACCCCACAGGGAAACTCACCACCCTACCCCACTCTATACAGGGAAAACTCAACACCTTTACCCCACTCTATACAGGGAAAACTCACCACCTTTACCCCACAGGGAAACTCACCACCCTACCCCACTCTATACAGGGAAAACTCACCACCTTTACCCCACTCTATACAGGGGAAACTCACCACCTTTACCCCACTCTATACAGGGGAAACTCACCACCTTTACCCCACTCTATACAGGGGAAACTCACCACCTTTACCACACTCTATACAGGGGTAACTCACCACCTTTACCCCACTCTATACAGGGAAAACTCACCACCTTTACCCCACCGGGAAACTCACCACCCTACCCCACTCTATACAGGGAAAACTCACCACCTTTACCCCACAGGGAAACTCACCACCTTTACCCCACATGGAAAACTCACCACCTTTACCCCACAGGGAAACTCACCACCTTTACCCCACTCTATACAGGGAAAACTCACCACCTTTACCCCACTCTATACAGGGGAAACTCACCACCTTTACCCCACTCTATACAGGGAAAACTCACCACCTTTACCCCACTCTATACAGGGAAAACTCACCACCTTTACCCCACTCTATACAGGGGAAACTCACCACCTTTACCCCACTCTATACAGGGGAAACTCACCACCTTTACCCCAATCTATACAGGGGAAACTCACCACCTTTACCCCACTCTATACAGGGGAAACTCACCACCTTTACCCCACTCTATACAGGGGAAACTCACCACCTTTACCCCACTCTATACAGGGGAAACTGACCACCTTTACCCCACTCTATATAGGGGTAACTCACCACCTTTACCCCACTCTATACAGGGGATACTCACCACCTTTACCCCACTCTATACAGGGGAAACTCACCACCTTTACCCCACTCTATATAGGGGTAACTCACCACCTTTACCCCACTCTATACAGGGGTAACTCACCACCTTTACCCCACTCTATACAGGGGTAACTCACCACCTTTACCCCACTCTATACAGGGGAAACTCACCACCTTTACCCCACTCTATACAGGGGAAACTCACCACCTTTAGCCCACTCTATACAGGGGTAACTCACCACCTTTACCCCACTCTATACAGGGGTAACTCACCACCTTTACCCCACTCTATACAGGGGTAACTCACCACCTTTACCCCACTCTATACAGGGGTAACTCACCACCTTTACCCCACTCTATACAGGGGTAACTCACCACCTTTACCCCACTCTATACAGGGGATACTCACCACCTTTACCCCACTCTATACAGGGGTAACTCACCACCTTTACCCCACTCTATACAGGGGAAACTCACCACCTTTACCCCACTCTATACAGGGGAAACTCACCACCTTTACCCCACTCTATACAGGGGTAACTCACCACCTTTACCCCACTCTATACAGGGGTAACTCACCACCTTTACCCCACTCTATACAGGGGTAACTCACCACCTTTACCCCACTCTATACAGGGGTAACTCACCACCTTTACCCCACTCTATACAGGGGAAACTCACCACCTTTACCCCACTCTATACAGGGGAAACTCACCACCTTTAGCCCACTCTATACAGGGGTAACTCACCACCTTTACCCCACTCTATACAGGGGTAACTCACCACCTTTACCCCACTCTATACAGGGGTAACTCACCACCTTTACCCCACTCTATACAGGGGTAACTCACCACCTTTACCCCACTCTATACAGGGGATACTCACCACCTTTACCCCACTCTATACAGGGGTAACTCACCACCTTTACCCCACTCTATACAGGGGAAACTCACCACCTTTACCCCACTCTATACAGGGGAAACTCACCACCTTTACCCCACTCTATACAGGGGTAACTCACCACCTTTACCCCACTCTATACAGGGGTAACTCACCACCTTTACCCCACTCTATACAGGGGTAACTCACCACCTTTACCCCACTCTATACAGGGGTAACTCACCACCTTTACCACACTCTATACAGGGGTAACTCACCACCTTTACCCCACTCTATACAGGGGTAACTCACCACCTTTACCCCACTCAATACAGGGGTAACTCACCACCTTTACCCCACTCTATACAGGGGTAACTCACCACCTTTACCCCACTCTATACAGGGGTAACTCACCACCTTTACCCCACTCTATACAGGGGTAACTCACCACCTTTACCCCACTCTATACAGGGGTAACTCACCACCTTTACCCCATTTTATACAGGGGTAACTCACCACCTTTACCCCACTCTATACAGGGGTAACTCACCACCTTTACCCCACTCTATACAGGGGTAATTCACCACCTTTACCCCACTCTATACAGGGGTAACTCACCACCTTTACCCCACTCTATACAGGGGTAACTCACCACCTTTACCCCACTCTATACAGGGGTAACTCACCACCTTTACCCCACTTACATACCCTTTATTTGTATTCATTTTATTGGGCATTCAACCCCCTCTTCAGGGCCAAAAGTAATTTTCTATTTTTGTTTTTTTACAGATATTTTACTACATATTCATTATTAAACAGTTTACATACACTTAGGCTGGAGTCATTAAAACTAGTTTTTCAACCACTCCACAGGTCGGTTAGGACATCTACTTTGTGCATGACACAAGTAATATTTCCAACAATTGTTTACAGACAGATTATTTCACTTATCACTTTCACTGTATCACAATTCCAGTGGGTCAGAATTTTACATACACTAAGTTGACTGTGCCTTTAAACAGCTTGGAAAATTCCAGAAAATGATGTCATGGCTTTAGAAGCTTCTGATAGGCCAACTGACATCCTTTGATTCAATTGGAGGTGTACCTGTGGATGTATTTCAAGGCCTACCTTCAAACTCAGTGCCTCTTTGCTTGACATGGGAAAATCAAAAGAAATCAACCAAGACCTCAGGGGAAAAAAATTGTAGACCTCCACAAGTCTGGTTCATCCTTGGGAGTAATTTCCAAATGCCTGAAGGTACCACATTCATCTGTACAAACAATAGTACGTAAGTATAAACGTCATGGGACCACGCCGCCGTCATACCGCTCAGGAAGGAGACGCGTTCTGTCTCCTAGAGATTAATGTACTTTGGTGCGAAAAGTGTGAATCAATCCCAGAACAACAGCAAAGGACCTTGTGAAGATGCTGGAGGAAACAGGTACAAAAGTATCTCTATCCACAGTAAAACTAGTCCTATATCGACATAACCTGAAAGGCCGCTCAACAAGGAAGAAGCTACTGCTCAAAAACCGCCATTAAAAAAGCCAGACTACGGTTTGTAATTGCACACTGGGACAAAGATTGTACTTTTTGGAGAAATGTCCTCTGGTCTGATGAAACAAAAATAGAACTGTTTGGCCATAATGACCTTGCAAGCTGAAGAGCATCATCCCAACCGTGAAGAACGGGGATGGCAGCATCGTGTTGTGGGGGTGCTTTGCTGCAGGAGGGACTGGTGCAAGTCACAAAATAGATGGCATCATGAGGCAGGAAAATTATGTGGATATATTGAAGCAACATCTCAAGACATTAGTCAGGAAGTGAAAGCTTGTTCACAAATGGTTCTTCCAAATGGACAATGACCCCAAGCATACTTCCAAAGTTGTGGCAAAATGGCTTAAGGACAACAAAGTCAAGGTATTGGAGTGGCCATCACAAAGCACTGACCTCAATGCTATAGAAAATGTGTGTGCAGAACTGAAAAAGCATGTGTGAGCAAGGAGACCTACAAACCTGACCCAGTTACACCAGCTCTATCAGGAGGAATGGGTCAACATTCACGCAACTTATTGTGGGAAGCTTGTGGAAGGCTACCCGAAACGTTTGACCCAAGTTAAACAATTTAAAGGCAATGCTACCAAATACTAATTGAGTGTATGTCAACTTCTGACCCACTGGGAATGTGATGAAAGAAATAAAAGCTGAACTAAGTAATCCTCTACTATTATTCTGACATTTCACATTCTTAAAATAAAGTGGTGATCCTAGCTGACCTAAGACAGGGAATTTTTACTAGGATTAAATGTTAGGAAAACTGAGTTTAAATTTATTTGGTTAAGTTGTATGTAAACTTCCGACTTCAACTGTACATGGTGCTTTTGTAAACAGTATTATTAGCAATACAGTTTGATATACACATGCAGAGAAAACAGGACAAATATAAACACTCCCCACTCATGGGATCTTTGGGATTCCTGTTTAAAGTCCTGTCTTCTTCAATTTTATTAAGGAACATTTTATTGTTAGTACTTCAACCTATAAAAAAGTTGTAAAAGTGTATTTTATAAATTATTGTGATCTGTCTTTGAACTTATTGCCTTCTAGTTCATTTCAGCAGCATATTTCTCTTTGGCTTTTGTTTGTCTGTCATTCCCCTGGTGGACTTCATACATATTTGTGCCCACAACTTGAAACTGAACACCATTGACTGGGAGCCTTTTACTCTCCCAACTGAGTTGTTTTCTTGCCAAAGGCTGCGCATCTGTTGAAGGTCAACAATATGATATATTACTATTAAAGTGAAAGGCTTGTAGGGAAATTAACAATGTTGCTCTGTCAAATAGAATAACGCCCCTGTGCTTTGGGAATGGAGTACCTTATTCTAGCTAGCTAACTCACTTTAGATGAGAGAAGCACAAGTTAGCTACTAGTTATCTAAAAAATAAAAGACAATTTTACCTTTTGCACAACATTTTTGTCCTTTCTCAATGTTAGGAATTTTAGTGACATTACCAATTCTTGTTCCTAAATGTATTTAGTTATTTTGTCCTCAAACTTGAGATATGCCATTTTGAAAATGAGGGGTATCTCACGAACCGGAATAGGCGGGTTGGGCGGGCCTTCCGAGCCGGCGTATGCATCATCACATTCCCTCATCTGATTGGTCGAGTAGGTGGGCCTTCTGATTTTGTGACTGTGGTAATCAGCGATGACCCCTTGATAACCCATATCTCTTGTAGTGGGCAGTGCGGGAGACATTGGTGTAACCTTACATTTTTTATTAATACATTTGTATAATGTATTTATCACAGGCTAAATGCTGGATAAATAGGCCTAATCTCTGAAAGATAGCCAATTCAACGTTTTAATGTTTCCCTCCAAAATTATATATGTCAGTTTCCCTCCAACATTACTTGTAAATTTTCCTTTTCCCTAAATTATCCCTCCAACGTTATAATGTCACCTGTTTCCCTCCAATATGTTTCCTTCCAAAACATGTCTTAATGTAATCTATTTTGGCTAGATATAATCTTATCCATGACTCTGATCTCTTACCTAATAAACCACTATAAACTAGAACAATTTTCACCTAAAATTACATACCCAAATCTAACTGCCTGCAGCTCAGGCCCTGAAGCAAGGATATGCATATTCTTGGTACTTTTTGAAAGGAAACACTTTGAAGTTTGTGGAAATGTGAATTGAATGTAGTAGAATATAACACAATAGGTCTGGTAAAAGGTTATTTTTGCACCATCATCTTTGAAATGCAAGAGAAAGGCCATAATGTATTATTCCAGCCCAGCTGCAATTTAGAGTTTGGTCACTAGATGGCAGCAGTGTATGTGCAAAGTTTTAGACTGATCCAATGAACCATTGTATTTCTGTTAAAAATGTTGTATCAAGACTGCCCAAATGTGCCTATTTTAAATTTTTTTTAATAACTTTTCATGTTCAAATTGTGCACTCTCCTCAAACAATAGCATGGTATTATTCACTCTAATAGCTATTGTAAATTGGACAGTGCAGTTAGATTAACAAGAATTTAAGCTTTCTGCCAATATCAGATATGTCTATGTCCTGGGAAATGTTATTGTTACTTACAACCTCATGCTAATCGCATTAGCCTACGTTAGCTCAACCGTCCAGTGGAAGGGACACTGATCCCGAAGAGGTTTTAACAATAAGCTACACCATGCAGCATCCACCATACTTACAGTGCATTCAGAAAGTATTTAGACACCTTCACTTCCACATTTTGTTACGTTACAGCATTTTTCTAAAATGGTATTGGCCAGGTGATAATCAATGTCTGGTTTTCTCCAGACGTGACGCTTGTTTTGTGCTGCTACCATGTTGTGTTGCTACCATGATGTTTTTATGTTGTGTTGCTACCATGCTGTGTTGTCACAAGTTGCTGCCTTGCTATGTTGTTGTCTTAGGTCTCTCTATGTGTAGTGTTGTGTTGTCTCTCTTGTTGTGATGTGTATTTTGTCCAATATTTCTATTGTATTTATTTATTTATTTTAATCCCAGGTCCCCGTCCCCGCAGGATGCCTTTTGCCTTTTGATAGGCTGTCATTGTAAATAAGAATTTGTTCTTAACTGACTTGCCCAGTTAAATAAAGGTTAAATAAAAAATAAATCTTGTTTCTCATGGTCTGAGAGCCGTTAAGGTACCTTTTGGCAAAATCCAAGCGGGCTGTCATGTGCCTTTTCCTGAGGACAGACTTCCGTCTAGCCACTCTACCATAAAGACCTGATTGGTGGAGTGCTGCAGAGATGGTTGTCTTTCTGGAAGTTTCTCCCATCTCCACAGAGGAACTCTGGAGCTTTGCCAGTATGACCTTCGTGTTCTTGGTCACCTCCCTGTCCAAGTCCCTTTTCCCCCGATTGCTCAGTTTGGCTGGGCAGCCAGCTCCAGGAAGAGTGAGTCTTGGTAGTTCCAAACTTTTTCCATTTAAGAATGATGGAGGTCTCTGTGTTTTTGGTTTACCTTCAATGCTGCAGAAACGTTTTGGTACCATTCCCCAGATCTGCGCCTCGACACAATCCTGTCTTGGAGGTCTAACATAAAATAAAATCTAATTGTTATTTTTCACAAGCGCCGAATACAACAGTTGTAGACCTTACAGTGAAATGTTTACTTACAAGCCCTTAACCAACAATGCAGTTTTAAGAAAAAAAGTGTTAAGAAATGATTTACTAAAATAAACTGAATAAAAGGAAAGAAAGAAAAGAAAAAGGAAAAAATAAAAATAACATAATGAAAGAGCAACAATAAAATAACAATAGCGAGGCTATATACATGGGGTACCGGTACAGAGTCAATGTGCGGGGGCACCAGTTAGTCGAGGTAATTGAGGTAATATGTTCATGTAGGTAGAGGTAAAGTGACTATGCATAGATAATAACAGAGAGCAGTAGCAGCAGCATAGAAGGGGGAGGTGAGGCAATGCAAATAGTCCGGGTAGCCATTTTATTAAATGTTCAGGAGTCTTATGGCTTGGGGGTACAAGCTGTTAAGAAGCCTTATGGACCTAGACTTGGTGCCTCAGTACTGTTTGCCATGCGGTAGCAGAGAGAACAGTCTATGACTAGGGTGGCTGGAGTTTTGGATAATTTTTTGGGCCTTACCACTGCCTGGTATAGAGGTCCTGGATTGCAGGAAGCTTGGCCCAAGTGATGTACTGGGCCGTATGCACTACCCTCTGTAGTGCCTTGCGGTCAGAAGCCGAGCAATTGCCATACCAGGTGGTGATGCAACCAGATGCAATGCTCTCGATGGTGCAGCTGTAAAACTTTTTGAGGAACTGAGGACCAATGACAAATCTTTTCAGAGTGGGAATATGCATTGTCGTGCCCTCTTCACGACTGTCTTGGTGTTTGGACCATGGAAGTTTCTTGGTGATGTGGACACCAAGGAACTTGAAGCTCTCAACCTGCTCCACTACAGCCCCGTCGATAAGAATGAGGGCATGCTCGGTCCTCTTTTCCTGTAGTCCACAATCATCTCCTTTGTCTTGATCACATTGTGGGAGAGGTTGTAATCCTGGCACCACACGGTCAGGTCTCTGACCTCCTCCCTATAGGCTGTCTCATCGTTGTCACTGTTGTGGCAAACTTAATGATGGTGTTGGCGTCGTGCTTGGCCATGCAGTCATGGGTGAACAGGAAGTACAGAAGGGTACTGAGCACGCACCCCTGAGGGGCCCCATTGTTGAGGATCGTGTGGCAGATGTGTTGTGACCTACCCTCACCACCTGGGGTCTGCCTATCAGGAAGTCCCGGATCCAGTTGCAGAGGGAGCTGTGTAGTCCCAGGGTCCTTAGCATAGTGATGAGCTTTGAGGGCAGTATGGTGTTGAACAACGAGCTGTAGTCAATGAATAGCATCCTCACATAGGTGTTCCTTTTGTCCAGCTGGGAAAGGGCAGTGTGGAGTGCAATAGAGATCGCATCATCTGTGGATCTGTTGGGACGGTATGCAAATTGGAATTGGTCTAGGGTTTCTTGAATAATGGTGTTGATGTGAGCTCTATGGACAATTCCTTCGACCTCAAGGCTTGGTTTTTGCTCTGACATGCACTGTCAACTGTGGGACCTTACATATAGACAGGTGTGTGCCTTTCTAAATCATGTTCAATCAATTGAATTTCCGACAGGTGGACTCCAATCAAGTTGTAGAAACATCTCAAGGATGATCAATGGAAACACGATGCACCTGAGCTCAATTTCGAGTCTGAAAGATAACGGTTTGAATACTTATGTAAATAAGGTGTTTCTGTTTATATTTTGTATACATTTGCAAACATTTCTAAAAACCTGTTTTCGCTTTGTCATTATGAGGTACTGTGTGTAGATTGATGAGGGAAAATAATGAGGCTGTAACGTAACACAATGTGGATAAATTGAAGGGGTCTGAATACTTTCCGAATGCACTGTATAGCCTAACATTTACACACTATTTCCCTTCCAAATCATACAAATACCACATATATGTCTATCATCATACAGCTAATGGCATTAGCTAGCCCTATAATTCAAAGAGAAAATGCTTTACAATCCGACCTCAATCTGTTATGCAGCAAAACAGATGCGCAAAAATATGATTGTAAAACATTCTCTTTAGTCAGATATTTGGCTAACAGCTAGCTAGCTAGCTAACATTGACAAATAAATGAGTTGACAGATAAATTAGTTAAAGTTAACTGCCTAGATCATCTCTACTATTCTATGTTAGCTAGTTGCTTAACTGTTCGTGTTGATCCACGCCTGCTGCTGGGACTGTCAGTGGAACTGCATTGTGCTTCAGTGTAAGAAATTTGGCATAGCCCATTTTTTTGTGCAGCAGATTCCCGACGCGCTCAAAATGTGCCCTGCAAGTGGCACTCTTGTGATCAACTTTGGGTACCTCCTGAGCTTGGGAACACGAGACTCATGCCACGTGATTGGATTTTCAGATACAGCTCAACAAACAGAGCAATAATATAGATTTTTCAGACTTTGGTGATAGTAATGAGATCTGCTTTAGTTCAAATGTAAATTAAATTCAATATAAATGTAGTTTTCACTGTCCATTCCCTTTAAAGCAGGGCCCAGATTCACCTCTGAAAGGTTAGTGGCTCTGGCAGCCGCTTGGATCTAATGACTGGAGTTCAGCGATGTTCGTAGAAGCCCATCGTCAGCCTCTAGTATCTTGTCTTAGTGGCAGTGTGTTTGTGTGATGTAACCGGGCTCATCTAGGCAGAAGCAGTTCAGAACTAAGATTAGATTAGACGTCAGATTGTTGGTGGAATGGAAAATTAACTATTGTTAATTCATGTTGCTGTTGAATAAGTGATTGGCTGCAGAGTTAGGGGGCCTGGCTCAAAGGCACAGGGCATATGGTGTGGGGGGGGGCAGATGCTCCTCAGGGCCAGAGGGATCATGGGTATGGCGATGCTGACAGAGGGTAAGATGAGAGGATGAGAGAGGTAGAGACAGCAGGGGAGAGAGAGGGGTTGAATGACAGAGAAAGAGAGCAAAAGAGAGTTTTAGAATGAGACAGATGGAGTTAAATGCAGAGTATTTTTTTATTTTTTATTTGAACCTTTATTAAACTAGGATGAGCAGAGAGAGAGAAGCAGGGAACTGTTCAACCTTCCTTCCTAAAACCAGTCTCCCCAACAGAGAAGAGGGTAGCTCCAAGTCCTCCTCTGAAGTGCTGGCACCACAGGCACTTGAGAGCAGCTCTCTCTTAAAGCCAGTCTCCGTGCAGGGCTCCTCCTCTGACCTCCAACACTGGAAACAGCTCTGCCTATCTCACATCGCAAGAGGAAAACTTCAAAATGTGCCCTCAAAGAGTTGAATCGCAAACACACACACAACACACAAACACTTTAGAGACAATATATCTGCAGACAGTGGACAGCACCATCTACTGGTGGTTGTGTAACCTGCAGAATTTAAGGCACAGACTAATCAAATCAAAATCTAATCTAATGTTATTTGTCACAAGTGCGGTATACAACTGTAGACCTTACAGTGAAATGCTTACTTACAAGCCCTTAACCAACAATGCAGTTAAGAAAAATATTTGTTAAAGTATTGACTAAAATAAATTGAAGTAAAAAACAAAATGTTTTTAATTATAAAGATGAGTAGGGCTCAGCCTCCTCCTCCTGTCCATCCTTCCTTTAATCCAGTTCTATAATTGTTCCATCTTTTGATTAAACAATCCCAAAATGGTCCGCCAGGTCACCCGTGATACAACTCAGTGTTAGACATCCATGTCTGAGGACGTTGAGAGATGATGTGGAAACGGGCTACTTGGGACAACAGTGAGCGCTGTTACCTTCAAATAAGTTTCAGTTTTGCCATGGCATTGTGGACCGGGATGGCGGATGGAGGTAAGCATCTGCCTCTGGTGCCAAAGGTTGCATGTCAGAATCCAGAGATAGAAAGTTGTTTTAAGATTTTTGTTTTAAGCCTCTCCCAAACCTTAACCCTTACCTTAACCACTCAGAGTTAATACCTAACCTTAACCATTCAGAGTTAATACCTAACCTTAACCCTTACCTTAACCATTCAGAGTTAATACCTAACCTTAACCCTTACCTTAACCACTCAGAGTTAATACCTAACCTTAACCCTTACCTTAACCATTCTGAGTTAATGTCTAACCTTAACCCTTACCTTAACCATTCAGAGTTAATACCTAACCTTAACCCTTACCTTAACCATTCAGAGTTAATACCTAACCTTAACCCTTACCTTAACCATTCAGAGTTAATACCTAACCTTAACCCTTACCTTAACCATTCAGAGTTAATACCTAACCTTAACCCTTACCTTAACCACTCAGAGTTAATAACTAACCTTAACCCTTACCTTAACCATTCAGAGTTAATACCTAACCTTAACCCTTACCTTAACCATTCTGAGTTAATACCTAACCTTAACCCTTACCTTAACCACTCAGAGTTAATACCCAACCTTAACCCTTACCCTAACCATTCAGAGTTAATACCTAACCTTAACCCTTACCCTAACCATTCAGAGTTAATACCTAACCTTAACCCTTACCCTAACCATTCAGAGTTAATACCTAACCTTAAGATTTCAGAGATCATTCCTGAACTTAACCCTAACCTAAAAAATACAGAGTTAATGCCTAAACCTAAACTTAAAAGCTTCATATTTGATTTTTGGAACAACTTCGAAATTTGACGTTTGCGAAACATGGATGAATTTCTAATTCTGACGTGAGACTGTGAGCTAGTTGAAATAGTACCTAAAATACAACCACCGGACCGCCGGAACGCCAATGTTGAGTTCAATCTGAGTGTTCTACTGCAGTGATTCCCAACCGGTGGTACTAGGACCGCTGTTCTACTGTGCAAACATCTGGAAGTATCATATGGTGGGCTATTGTACTGTACCATTTTCCAGAACTTTATGTTTTTGCCAAAGGCTTATCGCTGCTGAAGACATGGGTATTAGATCAAATATTGTGTTGCTAATCTAACTGTACATTCAACCACAGTGTGCTATCTATTGTTCAGTTTGAAACCACACAATACATCAGCTAGAAGGAATACATACAGTATTTAGCCCTACATATTTGTCCACACATTCAGGTGGGTGTTTTAGATCACATTGACTGAATGGAGTTCTCACAGCATTATACGGATAAGGGATGGAACCTTCTCTCAGCAGACTGGCATTCAAAGCTCTCTCTCTCTCTGTCTTTATCTCTCTTTGTCTGTCTTTCTCTCTCTCTGTCTTTCTCTCTCTCTCTGTCTTTCTCTCTCTCTGTCTCTCTCTCTCTGTCTTTCTGTCTCTCTCTGTCTTTCTCTCTCTCTCTGTCTTTATCTTTCTTTGTCTGTCTTTCTCTCTCTCTGACTTTCTCTCTCTTTGTCTTTCTCTCTCTCTCTTTCTCTCTCTCTCTGTCTTTCTGTCTCTCTCTGTCTTTCTCTCTCTCACTCTCTTTCTCTCTCTTTCTGTCTTTATCTATCTTTGTCTTTCTCTCTCTCTCTGTCTTTCTCTCTCTCTGTCTTTCTGTCTCTCTCTCTCTCTGTCTTTCTCTCTCTCTCTGTCTTTCTCTCTCTCTTTCTCTCTGTGTCTTTCTCTCTCTCACTCTCTTTCTCTCTTTCTCTCTCTCTCAGGGCTTTATAGGCATGGGAAATATATGTTTACATTGCCAAAGCAAGTGAAGTAGATAATAAACAAAAGTGAAATAAACAAAAATTAACAGTAAACATTACACTCACAAAAGTTCCAAAAGAATAAAGACATTTCAAATGTCACATTATGTGCAAATAGTTAAAGTACAAAAGGGAAAATAAATAAACATAAATATAAGTTGTATTTACAATGGTGTTGTTCTTCACTGGTTGCACAAATCTTGCTGCTGTGATGGCACACTGGTATTTCACCCAGTAGATATGGGAGTTAATCAACATTTGGTTTGTTTTCAAATTCTTTGTGGATCTGTGTAATCTGAGGGAAATATGTGTCTCTAATATGGTCATACATTTGGCAGGAGGTTAGGAAGTGATGCTCAGTTTCCACCTCATTTTGTGGGCAGTGAGCACATAGCCTGTCTTCTCTTGAGAGCCAGGTCTGCCAACGGCAGCCTTTCTCGATAGCAAGGCTATGCTCACTGAGTCTGTACATAGTCAAAGCTTTCTTTAAGTTTGGGTCAGTCACAGTGGTCAGGTATTCTGACACTGTTTTTTTGGTAATTCTTTCAATGTGTCAAGTAATTATCTTTTTGTTTTCTCATGATTTGGTTGGGTCTAATTGTGCTGCTGTCCTGGGGCTCTGTGGGGTCTGTTTGTGAACAGAGCCCCAGGATCAGCTAGCTTAGGGGACTCTTCTCCAGGTGCATCTCTCTGTAGGTGATGGCTTTGTTATGGAAGGTTTGCGAATCGCTTCCTTTTAGGTGGTTGTAGAATTTAACAGCTCTTTTCTGGATTTGAATAATTAGCGGGTATCGGCCTAATTCGGCTCTGCATGCATTATTTGGGGTTTTATTTTGCAGAATTTTGCATGCAGTCTCAATTTGTTGTTTGTCCCATTTTGTGATTTCTTGGTTGGTGAGACGGACCCAAGACCTCTCAACCACAAAGGGCAATGGGTTCTATAACTGATTCAAATATTTTTTGCCAGATACTAATTGGTATGTCAAATGTTATGTTCCTTTGATGGCATAGAAAGCACTTCTTGCCTTGCCTCTCAGCTCGTTCACGGAATTGTGGAATTTACCTGTGGAGCTGATGTTTATGCCGAGGTATGTATAGTTTTTTGTGCGCTCTAGGGCAACGGTGTCAAGATGGAATTTGTATTTGTGGTCCTGGCAACTGGACCTTTTTTGGAAGACCATTATTTTAGTCTTACTGAGATTTACTGTCAGGGCCCAGGTCTGACAGGGCCCAGGTCTGACAGGGTCCAGGTCTGACAGAATCTGTGCAGAAGATCTAGGTGCTGCTGTAGGCCCTCCTTAGTTGGTGACAGAAGCACAAGATCATCAGCAGACAAACATTTGACTTCAGATTCCAGTAGGGTGAGGCCAGGTGCTGCAGACTGTTCTAGTGCCCGAGCCAAATTGTTTATATGTTGAAGAGGGTGGGGCTTAAGCTACATCATTGTCTCACCCCATGGCCCTGTGGAAAGAAATGTGTGTGTTTATTGCCAATTTTAACCGCACTCTTGTTGTTTGTGTACATGGATTTTATAATGTTGTATGTTTTTCCCCCAACACCACCTTCTATCAATTTGCATGGCAGACCCTCATGCCAAATTGAGACAAAAGCTTTTTTGAAATCAACAAAGCATGAGGATCAATGAAATGTATTTATATAGCCCTATTTACATCAGCCAATGTCACAAAGTGCTATACAGAAACCCAGCTTAAAACCCCAAACAGCAAGCAATGCAGATGTAGAAGCACAGTGGCTAGGAAAAACTCCCTAGAAACGCAGGAACTTAGGAGGAAACCTATAGAGGAACCGGGCTCTAAGGGGTGGCCAGTCCTCTTCTGGCTGTGCCGGGTGGAGATTATAACAGTACGTGAACAAGATGTTCAAACGTTCATAGATGACCAGCAGGGTCAAATAATAATCACAGTGGTTGTAGAGGGTGCAAAAGGTCAGCTCCTCAGGAGTAAATGTCAGTTGGCTTTTCATAGCACCTATCCAACCAGAGAGAGTCGAAAAACAACAGGTCCGGGACAAGGTAGCACGTACGGTGAACAGGTCAGGGTTCCATAGCCGCAGGCAGGACAGTTGAAACTGGAGCAGCAGCACAACCACGTGGACTGGGGACAGCAAGGAGTCATCAGGCCAGGTAGTCCTGAGGCATGGTCCTAGGGCTCAGGTCCTCCGGGAGAGAGAAAGAAGGAAAGAAAGAAAGAAAGAGAGAGAATTAGAGAGAGCATACTTAAATTCACACAGGACACCGGATAAGACAGGATAAATACTCCAGATATAACAGACTGACCCTAGCCCCCCGACACAAACTATTGTAGCATAAATACCAGAGGCTGAGACAGGAGTGGTCATGAGACACTGTGGCCCCTTCCGACGATACCCCTGAACAGGGCCAACCAGGCAGGAAATAACCCCACCCACTTTACCAAAGCACAGAGCAATACAGAACAACACAGAAGACATTGCCTTTGTTTTGGTTTGTTTGTTTGTCAATTAGGGTGTGCAGGGTGAATATGTGGTCTGTCATACGGTAATTTGAAAAAAAGCCAATTTACATTTTCTCAGCTAATTGTTTTCACTGAGGAAATGTACAAGTCTGCTGTTAATGACAATGCAGGATTTTCCAAAGGTTGCTGTTGATGCATATCCCATGGTAGATATTGGGGTCAAATTTGTCTCT
This sequence comes from Oncorhynchus mykiss, assembly GCF_057628025.1. NCBI lineage: Eukaryota > Metazoa > Chordata > Actinopteri > Salmoniformes > Salmonidae > Oncorhynchus > Oncorhynchus mykiss. The sequence continues at coordinate 82,781,753 of NC_143024.1, read as the reverse complement.
ACTTTTGTGGATTGGGGTGATCAGTCCTTGGTTCCAAATATTGGGGAAGATGCCAGAGCTAAGGATGATGTTAAAGAGTTTAAGTATAGCCAATTGGAATTTGTGGTCTGTATATTTTATCATTTCATTGAGGATACCATCAACACCACAGGCCTTTTGGGGTTGGAGGGTTTGTATTTAGTCCTGTAGTTCATTCAATGTAATTGGAGAATCCAGTGAGATCTGGTAGTCTTTAATAGTTGATTCTCAGCCTCCAGTATTTATGCTGCAGTAGTTTACGTGTCGGGGGGCTAGGGTCAGTTTGTTATATCTGGAGTATTTCTCCTGTCCTATTTGGTGTCCTGTGTGAATCTAAGTGTGTGTTCTCTAATTCTCTCCTTCTCTCTTTCTCTCTCTCGGAGGACCTGAGCCCTAGGACCATGCCCCAGGACTACCTGACATGATGACTCCTTGCTGTCCCCAGTCCACCTGGCCGTGCTGCTGCTCCAGTTTCAACTGTTCTGCCTTATTATTATTCGACCATGCTGGTCATTTATGAACATTTGAACATCTTGGCCATGTTCTGTTATAATCTCCACCCGGCACAGCCAGAAGAGGACTGGCCACCCCACATAGCCTGGTTCCTCTCTAGGTTTCTTCCTAGGTTTTGGCCTTTCTAGGGAGTTTTTCCTAGCCACCGTGCTTCTACACCTGCATTGCTTGCTGTTTGGGGTTTTAGGCTGGGTTTCTGTACAGCACTTTGAGATATCAGCTGATGTACGAAGGGCTATATAAATCAATTTGATTTGATTTGATTTGATTCTAATATTTGTGTTTGATCCTGTATATGTTTGTGCTGTTTGTTCCTTATTATAGAACCAAAAAGATTGGAGAAGTGGTTTACCCATACATCTCCGTTTTGGATAGATAACTCTTCCTGTTGTTGTTTGTTTAGTGTGTTCCAAATTTCCAGGAAGTGGTTAGAGTCTATGGATTCTTCAATTACATAGATCTTTTTTGACGTGCTGTTCCTTCTTTTTCTGTAGTGTATTTCTTCATTGTTTTAGTGATTCACTATAGTGAAGGCGTAGACTCAGGTTTTCCGGGTCTCTGTTTTTGGTTGGATAGGTTTCTCAATTCCATTCTTAGGTTTATGCCTTCTTCATCAAACCATTTGTCAATGTTGGTCATTTTCTTTGGTTTTCTGTTAGAATTTTTTAAATTTGATAGGGAAGCTGAGAGGTCAAATTTACTGTTTAGGTTTTCTACTGCCAAGTTTACACCTTAACTATTTCAGTAGAACGTTTTTTTCCAGGAAGCTATCTAAAGGGGATTTAATTTGTTGTTGCCTAATTGTTTCTTGGTAGGTTTCCACACTACTCTCTTTCCATCAATAGCATTTCTTCTTGCGACTCTCAAACCCGGATCCGGGAGCGTAATCATCGCCTCAAACGAATTAGCATAACGCAGCGGACATAAATATCCCTAGAAAATCTTCCTATTCATGAAAATCACAAATGAAATATATTGAGACACAGCTTAGCCTTTTGTTAATCACACTGTCATCTCAGATTTTCAAAATATGCTTTACACAAATGCTTGTCTAGCGTTGACTGTAAGTTTATCATAGCCTAGCATAGCATTATGCCCTGCTAGCAGCAGGCAACATTTTCACGAAAATAAGAAAAGAAATCAAATTAAATAATTTACCTTTGAAGAACTTCAGATGTTTTCACTCAGGAGACTCTGTTAGATAGCAAATGTTCCTTTTTTCCAAAAATATTATTTATTTAGGCGAAATAGCTCTGTTTGTTCTTCACGTTTGGCTGAGAAATCGACCAGAAAATGCGGTCACTACAACACCTAACTTTTTTTCCAAATTAGCTCCATAATATCGACAGAAACATGGCAAACGCTGTTTAGAATCAATCCTCAAGGCGTTTTTCACATATCTATTCGATAATATATCCACCGGGACAATTGGTTTCTCATTAGAAGCGATTGGAATAATGGCTACTTCTGTACTTTACGCAAGATTTTCTGCGGGAGCCATCATGTGACCACTTGCTCAATGTGGTCCCTTACGGCTATTCTTCAACATAAATGCGTAAAAAGACGTCACAATGCTGTAGACACCTTGGGGAATACGTAGAAAACGTAAGCTCATTCGTAGCTCATTCACAGCCATATAAGGAGTCATTGGCATGCAGCGCTTTCAAAATATGGGGCACTTCCTGATTGGATTTTTATCTGGGTTTCGCCTGTAACATCAGTTCTGTTGAACTCACAGACAATATCTTTGCAGTTTTGGAAACGTCAGAGTGTTTTCTATCCAAAGATGTCAATTATATGCATAGTCGAGCATCTTGTCGTGACAAAATATCCCGTTTAAAACGGGAACGTTTTTTATCCAAAAATGAAATACCGCCCCCAGAGTTCCAAGAGGTTTAATATTATTCAGTTTCTTTGGCTTTGATACCTCATGATTGAGTATTGCTCTGTTCAAGTAGACTGTGATTTTGCTGTGGTCTGAACAGGAGTGTCAGTGGGCTGGCGGTGAATGCTCTGAGAGACTCTGGGTTGAGGTTAGTGATAAAGTAGTCTACAGTACTACTGCCAAGAGATGAGCTATAGGTGTACCTACCATAGGAGTCCCCTCGAAGTCTACCATTGAATTTGTACATACACAGCATGCGACAGAGCTGCAGGAGTTGTGACCTGTTTTTGTTCGATATTTTGTCATAGTTGTGTCTAGGGGGCATATGGGGGAGGGAATACTGTCACCTCCAGGCAGGTGTTTGTCCCCCTGTGTGCTGAGGGTGTCAGGTTCTTGTCCAGTTCTGGCATTTAGGTCGCCACAGTCTAGGACATGTCCCTGGGCCTGTAAATGATTGATTTCCCTCTCCAGGATGGAGAAGCTGTCTTCATTAAAGTATGGGGATTCTAGTGGGGAGATATACCTGTAGGTAGCACACGAGGACATTTTTCTCTGTTGAGATAATTTCCTTTTGAATTTCTAGCCAGATATAAAATGTTCCTGTTTTGACTGATTTTATAGAGTGGGTTAAGACTGCTCAATACCAAATTAGCATACCCCCACTGGTTTCCTGTATCACACCTGGTAGTTTGGTGGATGGGACTATCAGCTCTCTGGAACCTAGAGGGAAACCAGTGGGTCCGTCTCCTTTATACCATGTTTCTTGTAGGATGACAATGTCTGTATTTTCAAATTATTTGATGAAGTCTGGGTTCCTGCGCTTTAGGCCAAAGGCAGATGAACTCAAACCTTGTATAATTCATTTATTTTTGGTTGAGTTGTCAACTAACCTGAATTCATCGTGAAAACGACAAAAAATATCACCATGTCATTGGATTTAGGTTAAAAAATGTTTTATTTAACTAGGCAAGTCAGTTAAGAACAACCTCTCTGGGATAGGCGGGACAGTCGCGTCCCACTTGGCCAATAGCCAGGAAAAATGCAAAGCGCCAAATTTAAAAAAAATACTATAAAATCAAAAACTTTCATTAAATCACACATGTAAGATACCAAATTAAAAATACGCTCGTTGTGAATCCAGCCAACATGTCAGATTTCAAAAAGGCTTTTCGGAAAAAGCATAAGATGCTATTATCTGATGATAGCACAACAGTAAACAAAGAGAGTAGCATATTTCAACCCTGCAGGCGCAACACAAAACGCAGAAATAAAATATAAATCATGCCTTACCTTTGACGAGCTTCTTTTGTTGGCACTCCTATATGTCCCATAAACATCACAAATGGCCCTTTTGTTCGATTAATTCCGTTGATATATATCCAAAATGTCAATTTATTTGGCGCGTTTGATCCAGCTTCCAATTTGTCACTACAAAATATCTCAAAAGTTACCTGTAAACTTTGCCAAAACATTTCAAACTACTTTTGTAATACAACGTTAGGTATTTTTAAACGTTAATAATCGATCAAATTGAAGACGGGACTTTCTGTGTTCAATAAAGGAAGACAACAAGCTGACGCTACTTTTCAAGTCATGCGCCTCTCTCAAAAAGTACACTTCAAATGACACTCATTCAAGATGGCCGTACTTCTTCATTACACAAAGGAATAACCTCAATCAATTTCTAAAGACTGGTGACATCCAGTGGAAGCGGTAGGAACTGCAAACAAGTCCCTTGGAAATCTAGTTTCCCAATGAAAAGTAATTGAATAGACAGTGACCTCAAAAAAAAACAAATCTGAATGGTTTGTCCTCTGGGTTTTGCCTGCTACATAAGTTCTGTTATACTCAAAGACATGATTCAAACAGTTTTAGAAACTTCAGAGTGTTTTCTATCCAAAACTACAAATACTATGTATATATCTTACATTCTGGGGATGAGTAGCAGGAAGTTGAAATTGGGCATGCTATTTATCCAAAAGTGAAAATGCTGCCCCCTATCCCGAAGTAGATTTATTAACCTGTTGCGACGAGCAATCCCGTATCCGGGAGCGTAATTATAGCCTCAAGCGCATTACCATAACGCAACGTTAACTATTCATGAAAATCGCAAATGAAATGAAATAAATATATTGGCTCACAAGCTTAGCCTTTTGTTAACAACACTGTCATCTCAGATTTTCAAAAAATGCTTTTCAACCATAGCTACACAAGCATTTGTGTAAGAGTATTGATAGCTAGCATAGCATTAAGCCTAGCATTCAGCAGGCAATATTTTCACAAAAACAAGAAAAGCATTCAAATAAAATAATTTACCTTTGAAGAACTTCGGATGTTTTCAATGAGGAGACTCTCAGTTAGATAGCAAATGTTCAGTTTTTCCAAAAAGATTATTTGTGTAGGAGAAATCGCTCCGTTTTGTTCATCACGTTTGGCTGAGAAAAAACCCAGAAAATTCAGTCATTACAACGCTAACTTTTTTCCAAATTAACTCCATAATATCGACAGAAACATGGCAAACGTTGTTTAGAATCAATCCTCAAGGTGTTTTTCACATATCTATTCGATGATAAGTCACTCGTGGCAGTTTGGTTTCTCCTCTGTTCAAAATGGAAAAATGCGTGCACCTGGAGATTACGCAATAGTTTCGACGGAGGACACCGAGCGGACACCTGGTAAATGCAGTCTCTTATGGTAAATTTCCCAATGATATGCCTACAAATACGTCACAATGCTGCAAACACCTTGGGGAAACGACAGAAAGTGTAGGCTCTCTCCTTGCGCATTCACAGCCATATAAGGAGACATTGGAACACAGCGCCTCAAAAATCTGGCTCACTTCCTGTATGAAATTTCATCTTGGTTTCGCCTGTAGCATTAGTTCTGTGGCACTCACAGACAATATCTTTGCAGTTTTGGAAACGTCAGAGTGTTTTCTTTCCAAAGCTGTCAATTATATGCATAGTCGAGCATCTTTTCGTGACAAAATATCTTGTTTAAAACGGGAACGTTTTTCATCCAAAAATGAAATACTGCCCCCAGAGGTTAAGAACAAATTCTTATTTACAATGACAGCCTACCGGGGAACAGTGGGTTAACTGCATTGTTCAGGGGTACACATAATTCGGCTCAGGGATTCGATCCAGCAACCTTTCGGTTACTGGCCCAATGCTCTAAGCCCTAGGCTACCTGTCTCCCTAAAGTTAGGTGAAAAAAATACTAAATTCCCTTTTTTCAAATCCAATCAGTTTTCCATGTTGATTCAACGTCATCATATTGATTTTTTGTTGTTGAAATGACATGGAAACTATAAGGACGAGACCCAGATGCAGACACGGGAGGCAGATGGTTCAAGTCTCTGATATTTATTAGAATACAAGCGGCAGGCAATAGGCAGGTTGAGGACAGGCAGACATTCATTAACCTGTTGATCCTACTTGAGACGCAGACGTCTCAACTAGGCACCTGGAAATGTAAATGCGCTACGCTAAATGCATGCGCTACGCTAAATGCATGAGAAGCTATTATGTGATAGCATGCAACAGCCCAATATACCTGAAAGGGACGTAAACAAAATAATTAGCGTAGCCGGCGCTACACAAAACGCAGAAATAAAATATAAAACATTCATTACCTTTGATGATATTCTTTGTTGGCACTCCTATATGTTCCATAAACATCACAATTGGGTCTTTTTCCCGATTAAATCCGTCCATGTATGCCCAAAATATCCATTTGTATAGCCTGTCTGGTTCAGGAAAAAAGCTCTCTTCCAACACGCAACGTCATTTTAAAAAATGATATAAGTTGCCTATATTCTTTGACAAAACACTTCAACCTACTTTTGTAACCCAACTTTAGGTATTTGTAAACGTTAATAAGCGATCAAATTGATCACTGGGCGATCTGTATTCAATAGCAGCTACTCAAGAAAACAATGTCCCTTTTTCTTTCTTCCAAAATCGATTGCTGTATGCTGGACGGAATGAAGGATCTATTTGTCATGACACAAAGGATTTTTGTCAATGAAAATGACGGTTTTGGCTGCATCGTGTGGAAGCTGTAGGAATTGCAATCTCGGCCCTATTTAATTTGGTGCCCCTTAAACAATACATGCAAGTGGCGCATGGATATTTTTTTCAGTTTTCAGTGACCAGTTTTTCTTGCGCTTTTCGATGAAACACACGCTCTGTTATAGTCACAGCCGTGATTTAACCAGTTTTAGAAACTTCAGAGTGTTTTCTATCCACACATACTAATCATATGCATATACTATATTCCTGGCATGAGTAGCAGGACGCTGAAATGTTGCGCGATTTTTAACAGAATGTTCGAAAAAGGAGGGGGTAGACTTAACAGGTTTTAACCAGGACAGAGTCTGAAAGGTACAGGGGGGTAGGTAGGCTCGAAGTCAGGGCAGGCTGAATGGTCAGGCAGGCGGGCTCAGTGTCAGGGCTGGCAGAACAGGTCGGAACCGGGAGGGCTAGAAAAACACGCTGGTTGGCTTGACAAGACAAGACAAAACACAAATGTGTGGCAACAGACTAACAGAGAACACAGGTGACAATGGGGAGATACACTGGGGACAATGGGGAAGATGGGCGACACTTTAGAAGGGGTGGGGACAAGCACAAAGACAGGTGAAACAGATCAGGGTGTGACAGGAAACTACTTTGATTCAACCAGTGTTTGCCCAGTGGGTACTGTTCTTACTACTAGTTACAGTAATTTACATATGTGAAATAGGTGAAAAATATTTACTTCTGTTCCTAGAATGAGAACATGATATACAGGCATAGAACAAAGTAGACAGATAGAGGAATCTCCTCTCGCTCTCTGTCTCACACAAGCATGTACCCACCCACCCACCCACCCACACACACACACACACACACCGGCCCTGTGGTGGGGGTAAGGGGCTTAGAGCTTCTTTAAAGATGAAATCCAACATAATTTACACCGTGCTGCTCCCCCTTGTGCTCCAGCTATATGGTCCATGTCAAGTCCATATGATGTAGATGCCCAGGAACTTAAAACTGCTTTCTCTCCAGTTGATGTGTTTTGGGTCATGTTCCCTCCTTGGCTTCCTGAAGTAAACAATCAACTCTTTTCTTTTTCTGACATTGAGGGAGAGGTTGTTGTCCTGGCATCAACATGTCAGTTCACTTATCTTTTTCCCGATAGGCTGACTCGTTCTTGTTGTTGGTTATCAGGCCTGCAACCGCTGTGTCATCAGCAAACTTAATGATGGCGTTGGTGTTGTGCAAAGTCACGCAGTCGTGGGTGAACAGGGAGTACAGCAGAGGGCGGAGGACACACTCCTGGGGGGCCCCTTTGTTAAGAGTCAGTGTGAAGGAGACGTTGTTGCCAATCATCAAAGCCTGTGGTCTGCCGTCAGGAAGTCCAGGATCCAGTTGCAGAGGGTGGTGTCCAGACCCAGGGCTTTGAGCTTGGTGTCGAGCTTGGAGGGAACAATAGTGTTGAATGCTGAACTGTAGTCAATGAACAGCATTCTCACATTCAGTTGAAGTCAGAAGTTTACGTACACCTTAGCCAAATATATTTAAAAACTCAGTTTTTCACAATCCCTGACATTTAATCCAAGTAAAAATCCCCAGTCTTAGGTCAGTTAGGATCACCACTTTATTTTAAGAATGTGAAATGCCAGAATAATAGTTGAGAGAATGATTCATTTCAGCTTTAATTTCTTTCATCACATCATCACATTTTCAGTTCTGCACACAAATTTTCTATAGCATTGAGGTCAGGGCTTTGTGATGGCCTCTCCAATATCTTGACTTTGTTGTCCTGAAGCCATTTTGCCACAACTTTGGAAGTATGCTTGGGGTCATTGTCCATTTGAAAGACCCATTTGCGACCAACTTTTAATTTCCTGACTTATGTCTTGAAAAGTTGCTTCAAAATATCCACATAAATTTCCTCACTCATGATGCCATCTATTTTGTGAAGTGCACCAGTCCGTCCTTCACAGTTGGGATGGTGTTCTTTTTCCTCCAAACAGTTCTATTTTTGTTTCATCAGACCAGAGGACATTTCTCCAAAAAGTATGATTTTCTCCCCATGTGCAGTTGCAAACTGTAGTCTGGCTTTCTGATGGCGGTTTTGGAGCAGTGGCTTCTTCCTTTTGAGCGGCCTTTCAGGTTATGTTGAAATAGGACTCATTTTACTGTGGGTATAGATACTTTCGTACCTGTTTCCTCCAGCATCTTCACAAGGTCATTTGCTGTTGTTCTGGGATTCATTTGCACTTTTCGCACCAAAGTCCATTAATATTTAGGAGACAGAACGCGTCTCCTTCCTGAGCGGTATGACGGCTGCGTGGTCCCATGGTGTTTATACTTGCATACTATTGTTTGCACAGATGAACGTGGTACCTTCAGGTGTTTGCTCCCAAGGATTAACCAGACTTGTGGAGGTCTACAATTTTCTTTACTGAGGTCTTGGCTGATTTCTTTTGATTTTCCCATGATGTCAAGCAAAGAGGAACTGAGTTTGAAGGAAGGCCTTGAAATACATCCACAGGTACACCTCCAATTGACTCAAATGATGTCAATTAGCCTATCAGAAGTTTCTGAAGCCATAACATAATTTTCTTGAATTTCCCAAGCTGTTTAAAGGCACAGTGAACTTAGTGTATGTACAATTCTGACACACTGGAATTGTGATACAGTGAATTATAAGTGAAATAATCTGTCTGTAAAAAATTGTTGGAAAAATGACTTGTGTCATGCACAAAGTAGATGTCCTAACCGACATGCCAAACTATAGTTCGTTAACAAGAAATTTGTGGAGTGGTTGAAAAACGAGTTTTACTGACTCCAACCTAGGTGTATGTAAACTTCCGACTTCAACTGTAGGTGTTCCTCTTGTCCAGGTGTTTTGCTGCTCTGTGAATAGCGATGGAAATGGTATCTTCCGTAGTGGTCGGCAAATTGGAGTGGATCCAGTGTGCCTGGCATGCTGGCCTTGATGTGGGCCATGATCAGCCTCTCGAAGCACTTCATGATGACCGGAGTGAGTGAGGCGGGCGATAGTAGGGCCCTATAAAATCTGTTGTATTTTTTTTACCTGATTCTGTTTAGTTTTATCCCAAATTCCTATTTCTCCATTTTGTTTTTCCTGCTTTTGGTTTCCCCCTGTTTATTTATGCTTTGGCACAAAAAAATCTGTTTAAAAAAAATAGAAAAACAACTATAATTGATGTTCAAAGTCCACAACAATGCATAAACAACATCAGGAGACCACTTTTGAGGTCTGAGAAAATTTGGAAAAATGTCCATTTTAGGGTTGCCTCTTCAGAAAGTTTTAGGAAATACGAACCACTGATGCATTCTATTCTTGTCTTGTGATAAACTTTGGAAAATGAATACATTTTCAAATGCATTTAGTTGATTCCCTACTAAGTTCACTACAGTTTGGAATATTGTTGAATTCTGTTTTAATGTCTGGATTCTGTGATTCCATCCATGTTCTCCGCATTGCAGATATTATAGGGCCCTTTGTTAGTCATTTGGGCATGTCACCTTGTTTTTCTTGGGCACTGGGACAATGGTGGTCTCCTTGAAGCAGGTGGAGACTACAACTTGGGACAGGTTGAAGGTCCGAGAATACGCCCGCCAGCTGGTCACCACAGATTCTGTGGACACGGCCAGAGTGCCATTTAGGCCTGCAACTCTTTAAAGAGTTTCTCACATCAGTCTCGGAGAGCAACAACAGCTGGTTGTCCGGAGCAGTGAGAGTCTTCCAGTATTGTGTGCCTCAAAGTGCTCATCTGGCAGGGAGGCTTTGGTGGGCACCACACAGCTGGATTTGCCTTTGTAGTCCACAATAGTCTGTCCTTGCCACATGCATCACGAGTCAGAGTTGCCAAACCACAATTCAAGTTTGAGTCTGTAAGGTATTTTTTCATCCCTAATGAATTTGCAGAGCTCATACTTGCTAGCCTTGTACGCATCACGCATCACGCACCACCAAGCCATCGGGTTTCGTTCTGCTGACATTGAATGCTGCACTACAGACTCTCAGCAAGGTACGGATATGTCCGTTCATCCAGGGTTTTTGGTTAGGGTATGTCCAGTTTGATATTGTGGGTACAACATCATCAACACATTTCCTAAAAAAGCATATGACTGACAATGTTTATTCCTCAATGTTGATGAATGAGTCCTGGGTGGATGAATCTTTGAACATATTCCAATCAGTATTCTCAAAAAAGTCATGCAGCATTGAGTCTGCGTTCTCTGTCCAGCCCCTCACTATTCTCTGTGTTGACGGCTCCCTCTTAAGTTGCTGCTTGTAGGCGGGGAGTAGGAACAGAGAGACATGATCTGATTGGCCGAAGTGGGGGCGGGGGATGTATCATGAATGTTTGTATATACATGGACTAGCACATTGCTTCCTCTTGTGGGGCAGGATACATGTTGGTGAAATTTTGAAAAAAAAAAGTGTTTTAAACGTGATTGATTGAAATCACCCACGACAATAGAGATTGCTATTGGGTTCGCGAATTCATGCTGGCTAATGATCTTGAACATTTCGCTCAGTGCCGACCTGGTGTTTGCTTGTGGTGGTATGTACACAGTTGTGATAATAACACATGAATTCCCTCGGCATATAGTGGGGTCGGATTTTAGCATCAGATACTCCAGTTTGGTTTTACAGGAGCTCGAGATGTTTTCAACTTCGGAAACACTGGGAATTGTTGATGAGGAAACATGTGCCTCCATCACCAAAAAGTTTGGATGTCAAATATTTGCATGGAAAGAGAAGCCAGCCACACAGCGCGGCTGAAACATGTAATAATAACACAATTAACTTGAAACTTTATTGACCTCCGTCAAGCAAACACCCACAGTGCCAATCCCAATAACCTCCAGTCTGAATAGATGCCAGGGGATTGTTTTCCAAATGATATTTGATGGATTTTGCAGAAATTGAGATTAATAAGGAAGATCATGAAGCTATTCTCTGTCTTGGTGTTGTACTGGGGGCAGGGGGTCCTGTGTTGCCATGGTATTATCATCCTCATTTGCATATGTCACTAAGGATGTTTTTGCACGAGCTGTGAGAAGATGAAATGCCAATAGCACGGCTATTGTGTGTTCTTTCATATTTGAAGGTTTGGTAAGAAATAGAAACACCATGCTTTGAGGATGTGGCAATATTGGATATAGAGAGGATGAGGAAAATAATAAATTAAAAGTTGAGAAACCTTTACGGACACAATGGAAAATAGTTGTGAAACAGTGGCCAATTGGTACACCAGTCCCATTCATTTCAACACCATCAGCAATTGTTTACTTCCTGTTTATTTCCTGACCTGTGGGTGTTGTGTCATTAAATGCCAGCTGAGATGAAGGCTCTTTGATCTTTAGCGATATCACTTCCTCATTTAATGATGGCCAGCGCTGTATTCTAATCAAGAAAGGGAACAAAATATCACTGGCACTCTGATCAGGTTTTTGAAAGGTCTTTGCTCACCTCTCTAAATTGCATTGTCAACAAGCAACCCTAGATACACCTGATCACTCACACACAAACATACTAGGAGGTCGACCGATTAATCGGAATGGCCGATTAATTAGGGCCGATTTCAAGTTTTCATAACAATCGGTAATTGGCAATTTTGGACACCAACAATGGGTGATTACATTGCACTCCACGACGAGACTGCGTGGCAGGCTGACTACCTGTTACGCGAGTGCAGCAAGGAGTCAAGGTAAGTTGCTAGCTAGCATTAAAACAATAAATCTTAACATAATCACTAGTTAACTACACATGGCTGATGATATTACTAGTTTATCTAGCTTGTCCTGTGTTGCATATAATCGATGCGGTGCCTGTTAATTTATCATTGAATCACAGCCTACTTCGCCAAATGGGTAATGATTTTACAAGCGCGTTCGCGAAAAAAGCACTGTCGTTGCACCAATGTGTACCTAAATATAAACATCAACGCCTTTCTTAAAATCAATACACAAGTATATATTTTAAACCTGCATATTTAGTTAATATTGCCTGCTGACATGAATTTATTTTAACTAGGGAAATTGTGTCACTTCTCTTGCGTTCTGTGCAAGGAGAGTCAGGGTACATGCAGCAGTTTGGGCTGCCTGGCTCATTGCGAACTGTGTGAAGACCATTTCTTCCTAACGAAGACCATAATTAATTTGCCAGAATTGTACATAATTATGACATAACATTGAAGGTTGTGCAATGTAACAGCAATATTTATTCTTAGGGATGCCACCCATTAGATAAAATATGAAACAGTTCCGTATTTGAAAGAATGAAAGAAAGAATAAACATTTTGTTTTCAAAATGATAGTTTCCGGAGTTGACCATATTAATGACCTAGCTCTTCACTGTGCTTCGAGCACTGCGCTGTTTATGACTTCAAGCCCATCAACTCCCGAGATTAGGCTGGAAATACTATAGTGCCTATAAGAACATCCAATAGTCAAAGGTATATGAAATACAAATGGTTTGGAGAGAAATAGTCCTATAATTCCTATAATAACTACAACCTAAAACTTCTTAACTGGGAATATTGAAGACCACCAGCTTTCATGTTCTGAGCAAGGAACTTAAACGTTAGCTTTTTTACATGGCAAATATTGGACTTTTACTTTCTTCTCCAACACTTTGTTTTTGCATTATTTAAAACAAATTGAACATATTCCATTATTTATTTGAGACTAAATAGATTTTATCGATGTATTATATATATTAAGTTAAAATAAACGTGTTCATTCAGTATTGTTGTAATTGTCATTATTACAATAAATTTATATAAAAATCGGACGATTAATCAGTATCGTCTTTTTTTGGTCCTTTTTCGGTATCGGCGTTGAAAAATCATAATCGGTCGACCTCTAAAACATACACACACGCACGCACACTCACGCAAACACACACACACACACACACTGTATGATAATGTGAATGGCAGGAATACCCATGGAAGATGGAACCTTTATTATAATACATTTATTCTATATTTATTCTACATTTTCTTTTATAATATCTAATACCTTACCACATAGTGAGTGTAGCCTCAAAGTAAATCATCCCAGTTTGCAGTGAATATATTGCAGTCAAAAGGCTGTAAGACCTGAAGTGTTGACCAATGAGTTCCAGCCCCGATTGCTGCGCTCACCTGAACCATGTGCTTAAACATTTGATGTGGCTGACAGGAACTGCACACAAATGCACACAGGCAAAACGCACATGCACCCATGTAAGCATGCAAATACACACACACACAGGTCAGGTACTGCAATCCATTGGAATAGCAGAATGATCGAACAGCAGAGTGCCACCGAGTCCCCCAAGACAAAAGAACATAAACTACAACACACGATGAATGAAACAACAATAAAGATCCCTGCCAAGTCTTTAAAATGCAGCTCGGCTACTTGCGGGTTAAGCCCAACCAGTTGCTCATGACTGCAGCCCGGCTACTTGCGGGTTAAGCCCAACCAGATGCTCATGAATGCAGCTCAGCTACTTGTGGGTTAAGCCCAACCAGATGCTCATGACTACAGCTCGGCTACTTGTGGGTTAAGCACAACCAGATGCTCATGAATGCAGCTCAGCTACTTGTGGGTTAAGCCCAACCAGATGCTCATGACTGCAGCCTGGCTACTTGTGGGTTAAGCCCAACCAGAGCTCATGACTGCAGCCTGGCTACTTGCGGGTTAAGCCCAACTAGATGCTCATGAATGCAGAGGGAATTTGGAGACACAGGAAGTTGTTTGTGGCAAAGTTTAGTGGAGCTCAAGGTCACTTCCAGTTTGTTTGTTCTTCCTCAGACACAGCTGTCCAATCAGAGATGTCACTGCTGACCCCTGACCTCTCCACAGCTAGTAGGTCCGAAATGACCAGGGCGTAATGTGGTAAGCTAGAGTAATGGCCTGACCACATAACAGTGAACAGTTTTGAACTGTGGAATTTAAAATTAGCATTCTTATGGGACTATTTCATATGAAATATCAAACGAGAGAGCTAAGAGGTATGTATCAGATGCTCAACATGCTTTGCTCACACCTCCTGTAATGGTCCGGCCCTAAACCACACAGAAACAACACTAGACACTATGAAACACAAAGCTTTTACGATCTCATCCTGGAATTTATAAGGTTTGAGATCATCTGCCTTTGGCCTAAAGAGAAGGAACCCAGACTTCAAAGAAATTGAAAATACAGACATTGTCATCCTACAAGAAACATGGTATAAAGGAGACCGACCTTTTTGGGGTCCGTCTAGGTTAGAGAGCTGGTAAGCCCATCCACCAAACTACCAGGTGTGAAACAGGGTAGAGACTCAGGGGGTATGCTAATTTGGTATAGAGCAGACCTAACCCACTCTATTAAATTAGTCAATACAGGAACATTTTACATCTGGCTAGAAATTAATAAAGAAATTATCTCAACAGAGAAAAATGTCCTCATGTGTGCTACCTATACACCCCCAATAGAATCCCCATACTTTAACGATGACAGCATCTCCATCCTAGAGGGGGAGATCAATCATTTCAAGGCCCAGGGACATGTACTAGTCTGTGGCGACCTAAATGCCAGAACTGGACAAGAACCTGACACCCTCAGCAAACAGGTGGACAAGCACCTACCTGGAAGTGATAGCATTCCCTCCCCCATATGCCCCCTTAGACACAACTACGACAACATAAACGGGACACAACTCCTGCAGTTCTGTCGGACACTGGGTATGTACATAGTCAATGGTAGGCTTTGAGGGGACTCCTATGGTAGGTACACCTATAGCTCATCTCTTGGCAGAAGTACTGTAGACTACCTTATCACTGACCTCAACCCAGATTATCTTAGAGTGTTCACAGCCAGTCCACCGACACCCCTATCAGATCACAGCAAAATCACACTCAACTTGAACAGAGCTATGCCCAATCATGAGGCATCAAATACAAAGGAGCTGAATAACAAGAAATGCTATAGTGTGAAAATAGTGTGGAAATCAACCAAAAAACAAATACATTTGTATACTTGGCAGTAGAAAACCTAAACAGTATATTGATCTCTCAGCTTCCCTACCAAATCTAAACAATTCAAACAGAAAATTTAGAACAATGACAAATGGTTCGATGAAGAATGCAAAAACCTAAGAAAGAAATTGAGAAACCTGTCCAACCAAAAACATAGACCCAGAAAACCTGAGCCTGATTCACTATGGTGAATCACTAAAACAATACAGAAATACACTACGGAAAAAGAAGGAACAGCATGCCCGTAATCAGCTAAATGTAATTCAAGAATCCATAGAATCTAACCACTTCTGGGAAAATTGGAACACACTTGTTCGGGCGGCGTTCGGCGGTCGAAGTCACCGACCTTCTAGCCATCGCCGATCCACTTTTCATTTTCCATTGGTTTTGTCTTGTCTTCCATCACACCTGGTTCCAATTCCATCAATTACATGTTGTGTATTTAACCCTCTGTTCCCCCTCATGTACTTGTCTGTAATTGTTTGTTGTAGTGCTTGTATGTGCTGGGTTTTGTTTGACCCGTTTATTGTATTTATTCTGTTTACAGTGGTTTATGGTTATTAAACACAACTGGTGTAAATCAGTTTCCACTCTCCTGCACCTGACTTCTCTGCTGCCAGCAGCATCGCATTTCAACACTAAACCAACAACAACGCGAAAAGATGTTATCTATCCAAAACAGAGATGTATTGGTAAACCACTTCTCCAGTATTTTTTGGTCTATAACAAAGAACAAACAGCAAAAACATGATCAAATTCAAATCTTAGAATCTACTATTAAAGACTACCAGAACCCACTGGATTCTCCAATTACATCAGACCTGGGCCCTGACAAAAATAATGGTGTTCCAAAAAAGGTTCAGTAACCTGGACCACGAATCTAAATTCCAACTAGACACTGTTGCCCTAGAGCACACAAAAAAACTATACATACCTCGGCCTAAACATCAGTACCATAGGTAACTTCCGCAAAGCTGTGAGTGATATGAGAGACAAGGCAAGAAGGGCCTTCTATGCCATCAAAAGGAACATAAAATTCGACATAACAATTCGACAGAACAATTAGTGTAACAGTATAACTTTAGACCGTCCCCTCGCCCATACCCAGGCGCGAACCAGGTACCCTCTGCACACATCAACAACTGACACCCACGAAGCATCGTTACCCACAAAAGCCGCGGCCCTTGCAGAGCAAGGGGAACTACTACTTCAAGGTCTCAGAGCAAGTGACGTCACCGATTGAAACGCTATTTAGCGCGCACCACCGCTAACTAAGCTAGCCGTTTCACATCCGTTACATTAGGATCTGGCTAAAAATACTTGAATCAGTTATAGAACCCATTGCCCTTCATGGTTGTGAGTGGGTTGCACATTTTGGGGAATTTTCAGAGGTGGAAACTTTCCATGGGAATTAAAGGAAATATATACAAATTATTATAAATACCTTTGCATTGGATATATTTACCATATATGGAGACAGAAACATAAACCTTTTACGAAGTCCCTTCCACTAGGTGGCTGAAGAGATATTCCCACCGTGATTATTATTATTTGACCCTGCTGGTCATCTATGAACATTTGAACATCTTGGCCATGTTCTGTTATAATCTCCACCCGGCACAGCCAGAAGAGGACTGGCCACCCCATAGCCTGGTTCCTCTCTAGGTTTCTTCCTAGGTTCGGGCCTTACTAGGGATTTTTTTCCTAGCCACCGTGCTTCTACACCTACATTGCTTGCTGTTTGGGGTTTTAGGCTGGGTTTCTGTACAGCACTTTGAGATATCAGGTGATGTAAGAAGGGCTTTATAAATACATTTCATTTGTAATGTTGGTACGACTGCCATATTGCATCTCCATCCCAAAGCCCTTGCTTGGAAGTGTACTTCGCCAGACTTCGCCCTCATCCAGGCCAAGGTGGTGAGACACAGTCGTGATGACACCATAGGCCTTGTTGATCTCTGCTCTTCCCAGCATGCTTGGGGTCCAACATGTACGATGCTGCATGTATGGGCTTCAGGCAGATGTCTTCATGCTTTTTGATGCATTTCTGATCTGCAGTTTCCTCTGCTTGGAGCAAGCAGAGTCTGAACATTAGACAGGATGGCATTGTCTACCCCAATCTGTGCAATGGCTACTGCTATAGGTTTCAGGAGTTTCAGGCTGCTTACCACTCTCTATCAAAATACATCATCCAGGAGGATCCTCTTGATGGGGCTGTCCATATCAGCAGACTGTGATATGGCCATTTCTTGGAGAGACTCCCCTCTAGAAGACTGTCAAACATGATGTCACCACCACACTTCAATGTGGTGCTCTTATTCTTCTCCTTTGCTTGGTGAGGTAGATTGCTGCTATAACTTGATGACCCTTCACATACTTAACCATCTCCTTGGTTTTCTTGTAGTGTATCCATTGTTTTCAGTGCCATGATGTCCTTGAGGAGCAGATTCAATGCATGAGCAGCACAGCCAAAGGGTGTGATGTGAGGGTAGGACTCCTCCACTTTAGACCAAGCAGCCTTCATGTTCACAGCATTGTCTGTCACCAGTGCAAATACCTTCTTTAGTCCAAGGTCATTGATGACTGGCGTCAGCTCATTTGCAATGTTGAGACCGGTGTGTCTGTAGTCCCTTGTGCCTGTGCTATTGTAGGATACTGGTAGAGTGGTGGAGATGATGTAGTTAATTATTCCTTGCCCACAAACATTCGACCACCCATCAGAGATTATTGCAATACAGTCTGCTTTCTTTATGATTGGCTTGACCTTCACTTGAACTGGGTTGAACTCTGCTTTCAGCAAATGAGCAGATAAAGCATGTCTGGTTGGAGGGGTGTATGCTGTGTGAAGAACATTCAGAAATCTCTTCCAATACACATTGCCTGTGAGCATCAGAGGTGAACCAGTTGCATACACAGCTTGAGCAAGACATTCATAATCATTTCTTTGACTACGTTCCTCCATTGAGTCAAAAACACTTCTGATTCCAGGAGGACCATGAGCTGTTGCTATCAATAAGGTATCTGATTCATAATTTTCACCTCGAATAAAAGTAGAGGGACTTTTGTCAGAGGTTGCTTGTTGTGAGCGCTGAGGGAACTTTATGCACTTGGCCAGAGGATTCTGCATCTTTGTTGCATTATTCACAGATGATTTGGCACAGTATTTGCAAATGTACACAGCTTTTCCTTCTGCATTGGCTTCAGTAAATGGTAGATAGTGCCTGTGGCATTTACCTGTAAAGATTAGAAAAAATGAATAAATAGATCAAATACAATTCCATGTATCTTATCTTTAATCGGGGTGGCAGGGTAGCCTAGTGGTTAGAGCTTTGGACTAGTAACCGAAAGGTTTCATGTTCAAATCCCCGAGCTGACAAGGTACAAATGTTCGTTCTGCCCCTGAACAGGCAGTTAACCCACTGTTCCTAGGCTGTTATTGAAAATAAGAATTTGTTCTTAACTGACTTGCCTAGTTAAATAAAGGTAAAAAATAAAACCAAGCTGATAAACTATTTACCCCACAGAGCCCCAGGACAGCAACACAATTAGACCCAAACAAATCATGAGAAAACAAAAATATAATTACTTGTCACAGAACAAACTAGAATGCCATTTGGCACTAAACATACAGTACACAGTGGCAGAATACGTGACCACTGTGACTGAACTAAAATTAAGTAAATATTTGACTATGTACAGACTCAGTGAGCACAGTCATGCTATTGAGAAAGGCTGACATGGCTCTCAAGAGAAGACAGGCTGTGCACACTGCCCACAAAATGAGGTGGAAACTGAGCATCACTTCCTAACCTCCTGCCAAATGTATGACCATATTAGACACTTATTTCCCTCAGATTACACAGATCCACAAAGAATTTGAAAACAAATCCAATTTTGATCAACTCCCATATCTATTTGGTGAAATACCAGTGTGCCATCACAGCAGCAAGATTTGTGACCTGTTGCCACAAGAAAAGGACAACCAGTGAAGAACAAACACCATTGTAAATACAACCTATATGTTTATTTATTTTCACTTTTGTACTTTAACTATTTGCACATCATTACAACACTGTGTATACATATATATATATATATATATATATATATATACACACACACATAATATGACATTTGGAACTTTTGTAAGTGTAATGTTTACTGTAAAATTTGTATTGTTTATTTCACAAAGTGTTTATTATCAATTTCCCTTGTTTTGGCAATGTAAACAAATATTTCCCATGCCAATAAAGCCCTTCGAATTAAGTGAGAGAAAGAGTGAGTGTGAACGAGTGTCACTTGACTGAGTACGAGTGTCTCAATGCTACAGTCAGGAGAAACAAACAAACAAATAAACAAGAGACAACAGTAAACACTAATCTACCTCATTAAAAACTTAGTGTGTGGTGCTACATACATGGAAATGAAATTGATTTAGTTGTGATTCTCATTTCATTTGTGAGGAGTGGATTAGAACTGTGTGTAGAGGCTCAGTGAAAGGAAGAACATAGTAAGGGAGGGAGGGGGAGGGACAGAAATGGAGTTGGAAGGTCAGAGAGAAAATCAGAATAGGGAGTGTTATAAGTTCTGGGAGAGGAAAAACAAGAGAGAGAGAGAGAGAGAGAGAGAGAGAGAGACATTTGTGGGCACACAGTAATTAGCACTGAATGATTTCAGTGCTAATTAGACTTCTCTCTCTCGCTTCTTCTCCTCTGTTGTTCTCTCTTAGTGCTCAGTGAAGAAATGGCCAGCATCAGAGAGGACGATATTCCAAAAATAACACGTCTCCTTGTGATCATTAAAAAGGGAAAGTGATGAACAGCTGCATCCAACAAAATCAACACATTAACACAGACGCACCGCAGTCTGCAATCACCCACAGGTCCACAGACACAGCTGCTAAAGCACCTAGTCTTGAAGACTTTCATCCTCTATCTCTCCCTCACAAAACAAGCTTTCAGGAGAAAGTCTGGTGATCTTTTTGATTCCCACAGTTTCTTATTGATTTTCTCTGTATCAGGAGAGTCATCTGCTCATGTTTTGGTAGGAGTCTGTTTCTCTCTCTTCTCATTTGAGTTAACAGATGTTTTCTTCAAAACTAATCATATTAGCTGTTGTGCCAAACAATAGGAATGGCTGATGAACTTTGAAAGAAAAGTACATTTCCCTATTGTTCCCAGTGGCAGAGCCGGATTGTTCCTTTTCACACACACAGTAACGAGAAGCTGTAGATTCATTGTACCTCACTAACTCACAGCCAACACTCCCAGAGAGGAGGAGAGCTGAGGCAGACGTCTGTCTCTTTCTAGGGATGATAGACCAGTTAATTACATGTGGAGCTGCCATTTACGGCCCATTGTCTCATCTGAATGTTGGCTGCACTCAGCGCAATGTGTTCACTTTGTCCTTCCTTTCTTTCCCTTACCTATTTTCTTTATCTCTGCTTTCTGGGTGTACCACAGCACAGCCATCCTGACTCTGTATAATTTCCTCAGTAATCAGCCTGTTCTCTCTACTTGGTGGCGAAGCTTTAATCAAATGTCTCGCAGCCTCTCCCAGCCAGAAAATGTGTTATTCTGACAGAAACACACAATTACTCCCAGAAGACTTGTCCCTCCCTCCACACCTCTCTTCCACAGCTGCAGAAAGGAGGGCACCATTCCAATCACATCCTCCTTTTTATTCTTGTCTTTCCCCCCCTTTCTTTCTTTCTTTCTCTCTCTCTGTGTGTAAAACTAACGAGAAGGCCCATCTCTGTGATGATGACAGAACAGAGTGTGTAATGTAAACTGCAGAGAAAGACACCCCAGGGAACAGGCCGCTGCAGCCCAACGCCCTGAGGAGGCATTACCTCTGATGATGATGACTAATGCATGTGTAGTGGTATTGTACTCTTCTGTAATTGCCTCTGTCATCTCCCAAAGGTCAGAAAGTGGAGCTGTATTATGCAAAGCCTCCCCTTTGCCTCTTGACGCATAATTAAATTGGAGTTTGAGATATAGTTCCACTGCATGTGAAACAAAAGCCACTATCTCTACTCAGTTTATGAAGTAGGCCTATAGGAGGCCACCCTGGGACAATGTGTTCTGATTAGGAGAACCACCTTTTCAACTGGGCATTTTGCTCAAAACCTCCACTTAGAAAGTAAAAAAATTCAACCAGACATAGATTATACATTGATTGTACAAAACATTCTGGATTAAATACAGAATATAATAGGTTTAGCAATATGGCCTATTTTAGAATCAGAGAGTGAAATAGTTATACACTTGTCTCCAACATGTAGGCTCAGCTTTCCCAAATAGTCCCATTACAAGTCAGAATGATGAACAAACTTAATTTCAATTGACTTTACCTGTTGTCCATCGATTTTGTCCCTGTCAGAGGTAATCTGGTACAGACTATACACAGGGAAGGGTTATCAACCTGACCTTCAGTATGCTGGCCTGTATATCAGTTTGTATTTGTGTTTTGTTGTCAATATTGATACAATTCGCATGTGACAAACACTTGCAAGATATGGCCGAGCCTAACCGAATCACAAACCAAATGACAAACACTTTCAGGTGATTGCAAGGAAATGTGTTACGGTCAACTTAGTTCGGTTTACATTAGGTTATTGTTTACATATTGTGCATCGCATAACAGTGCAGCAAAAAAAATTGAGTAAACAGCACTTTCCTGTGGATACCCCTTATCCACTTCCTACCGCCAAAAGGACCAATAGCATGTAGCCAACAACCAGTAAAGTACGTGTAAATATCATGTTATTCAAATTCTGGCTTGTAGAGACTATTGCATCTTTTTAGGTCAACTTTGGTTAGACTGAAAAACGTAACAGTCTGATGTTTAGGCAAGCCTAGATAGAGTGTGTTTCAAACTCTTAAAAAGACACCCCATCTCCCCAGCCCTCAAATTAAGTGGACACTTCTGATGACGTATCATGACGTCTGATGAGTATACACTTACAGGGCAAGGGGTGAGGGAGGAAGGAATGACTTTTTATTTTTTTATTAACACTTTCCACAATAGTGTAAAATCTTCATAAATGTGTTCAATTATAAATCTACTGATGTCTTGCCACAGTTTTCTTACACGAATACAATGCCAAAAAAGAGGCTACACTGTTTCTGGGTGGTCATTACAAAAGGAGCAATTTGAGTTGATGTTTTCCTTAAACTTTTTCATATAGTGGTTGACAGGATAATATTTATGAATCATTTTAAAGGAAACTTCCTTAATTTTGTTAACAAGTATGTGTGTGGCAACATCCAAACTTTTTCCCAACAGATATTATCAATAAATCCATTCCAATAAGGCATGACATAAGGTAGAGAACATCCTGCTTGACACGTTCCTGAATAACAGAGCAACACCTGAGGGAATGGCATCTAAAACAATTGCAAAATCTTTAGGTGTTACAGGAACCTTGTAAAGTGATAAGAATTCGGGAATAAATTATTTTTAAATGGACCGCCCTTGCCAGGAAATTCGTCCCTCGTTCATCCCGCGATGATTGTGTTTTCAGCCACCGGTAGCTTGTGGGTGCTTTATATGAGCTACAGTCAATTGTGATTGCATGTCTACTTATATTAACTATATAATTATTAATATACCCCTACTCTATGATAGCTAGCAAATTAATTAGCTAACTAACATTAGCCTGCCTAGCTACTTCTGAAGGAGGAATTTTTTTCTTCTAAAATTTCCAAAAACATTACTTTTATGAGACGTGTTTGTGCATTAGTTGCACAATTTAACTTATTTACATTCGTTTTTACTTACACTTGTATGTTGACTTCCTATTGACAGTTGATGTTTTAGGTTTTGGAGGACTTTTCTTAGCGGATGTACAATCATTGCGAATTGGGGCGTTTCAGGCCCGAGCGAACAAAATTGTACACTCGCAAACTCCATTAAATGCGAAGGCTGAGGGGTTTACGTTGTAAACTTCCCTTGCTTGGCTAATCGTTTGGACCGACGACAAATATGGCAACGGGGATTTTCCCAAAGGCATAGGGTTTAGGGCCAAGGGCTGTCTACTTCGAATTTGAGACGCTGCCAATAAAGTCTGAATAGAATAGGACTCAAATTGCAGATTCCCCACAAAAGACATCAATCAGAAATACATTCTCGCTCAATAACATAGCTTACGTTACATTTTAAAACATTTTAATTTATACATAAACTTGTCATGACATATGCTCTGCGTTAATTATGCACATTTATCTTGAATCTGTAGATTTTAATGTTAAAATACAAATATTTGAGTTACGTTATATACCGCAATGTCACATACCGTTTCTCAGCGGTTTAGCAATTATTTATTGTAGCCCTTCTTGAAACATTTACAACTTAACAGATGCCACTTTCGTGACTGTTTCTTTGCAGGGGCTTTGTCAGTGTAGACTCAACCTAATGTAGTAAGTGTAGAGTTGATGTCTTGTCCATAATGTCCCGGTAACACTTCCGTTTAAACTGTTCACAAATGTCATGCGATTGTGAACAACCAGAAGCCACAGCGCAGCGGTAGTTTTGGATTTGAAGATGGGGGACGATTTAGGTGATGACTGGTGGGAACAAAAGGGTAATTCTGGTAAGTTATAATATTTATAACAGCTGGAAGTATGTGTGCCTTTGGCTGAGCAAGATACCGTCTCATATCTGTCATTGCCCTGGGTGTTTTTAAACATATCTGTAGGACAGCTAACATAGATAGCTAGTAGCTAGCTAACGAGACTCCCATGCTTGGCTATTTTGTCCATGTTTAGCTGAAGGCCTTCAAAGCAATTGCTCAACTGTCCTCTTCCGAGCACGTTTCGTGTATTTTAATATTATGCCTGCGCTGTGTTCGCCCAGAAAGTTGAGCTAGTTAGCCATAGCAACATGCGTGTATGTTCTGTTTTACACGTGTGTCTAGCTGATGGAGCTCACGAGGTATATTGTGGTAGTTGATGTTCGACGCGTTTTTAGACCTGTACCACAGATCTCGATAGTTTAATATTTCCAAAATTTAAATCTGTTACGAACAGAGTGGACTAAGTTTTGTAGACTCTACCCTTTGCAAAAGTAAAAAATAAATGCGTTTATGAGTACAAGGGCGAATTGTTATTACACACGTGCAGTTCAAAGAAGGCGTTCCCTAACAGAAAAATGCAAATAAGATTTTTATAACAAAACCAAGGTAGACCACAGCCTGATCGTTTCCAATGGGAACAAATGAGCCATAGTGGGCAGAGCCAAGCACGCAAGGAGGGAAGCAGAGCCAAGAGATCCTATTGGTGCGTTCTAGCATCATCTGCATATTTTCTTTATGGAACAACTACTCTTTGATGTGTAACTCAATTCGCTTTTGCACTCCTTCTAAACAATGCAATAGTGTTTTTTTTTTTATTGCCATGGTTAAAGTTTACAAACCTTAGTACACTGTTCATAACATATTCTAGTTCTGGAAACATTAAATGTTTTAATTTTACCTTTATTTAACCAGGCAAGTCAGTTAAGAACAAATTATTATTTTCAATGATGGCCTAGGAACAGTGGGTTAACTGCCTGTTCAGGGGCAGAACGACAGATTAGTACCTTGTCAGCTCGGGGGTTTGAACTTGCAACCTTCCGGTTCCTAGTCCAACGCTCTAACCACTAGGCTACCCTGCCGCCCCAGGATGAGAACATTTACGGAATGTCGGCCAAAATCTATCTAGTTCAATCTTCTCCCACTGCCACTTTGTGGAAACACCTAGCGGATGCCTCACATTTAAATATCCAGTGAAATATCTGTTTCATTGTTCTACAGTTCATATCTGTGCCAATGTCATGCTTGGCTCTGCCCACCTCCTTGCTTGCTCTGCGGACTATGATTAATTTGCTCCCATCGGAAACGACAGACCACAGCCTATCTTGGGTTAGTTATAAAAATCTTTGCCTGAACCAGAGAGAACTCTAATCCATTCTCTGTACAGGATATAATGTGCCGAAGAGACTGGCCTTTCTGCCATCTTTAAATATGAATATTCTATCATGAATGTTAATGCGCTTGAAGAGAACAGAGGATTTGGTCCTGATTATATCACCCTCACAGCTGTCCTCCAATCACAATAATTATTCAAATATTTGAACTTTTTTCTCCACAGAACATGTTGGTATCTGGTTGCTAAGCAACCATATTGTTTGTCCAGATGAAACCAGTATGTCAAAAGTTGCTAGCTCACATCTACATTCTCAAACTAAATACATACTGCAGTTCCAACCACAAAACGTCAAAATACAACAGCTTGCCTAACTAACAGCAAAATGATTGTTTTTGACTTTGTTATAAATTCTAATTCTACTTTTGAGGCTCCACATGTTGTCATGGAAAATATGAAAGTTATTTCCAAAACCAATGAGCATCCAGCACATTGAATGTTGAGATTGACGAAAGGCCTGTCTCTTTGGCAATGACAGAGAGGTAAAGAATGGAATGTTAGCTAAAGAGACTGGTACTCGGACTGTAGTCTTAGTTGGTAGTAATAAGGAATTCCTCTCGACTACGCCTACAAATTGGGGAAAACCAACATTCTTTCCCGTTGACCTCCTGTTGTAAAAGAGGCAACTTTTTCGTAGATTTTTTGTTATACAGAAATAACTAAACATCCTGAAAAGCTGCTGTGGTGTTCAATGTACATGTAGCCAGGTCAAATCCCAACCCATGGTTTGCAATAATCCCATGTAGAGAAATAGAGCCTACGATAAGAGCTCTGTGGCTTCAGGCTATTTGGCATGGGAGAGTGTGAAATGTGGGGACACGGTGTCGAAGTAGGCTACACGTAGACACGGGTGTAGAAAATGTTTATTTCCAAGTAATACATTTTAACTTCTTTGGTACAGTCCGTTTGTAACTCCACTCATTAACCTCTCTTGGGTAGGGGGCGGTATTTTGACGTCCGGAAGTTATTCAGGCCCAGAAGCTAGGATATGCATATAATTGGTAGATTTGGATAGAAAACACTCTAAAGTTTCTAAAACGGTTAAAATGTCTGTGAGTATAACATAACTGATATGGCAGGCAAAACCCAGAGGAGGACAACACCCCCCCCCCCAAAAAAAAAAAATTGGCCTACCTCTATTTTCAATGGCTATCACTTATAAGGCCAAGTCCTCCCAGATTGCAGTTCCTAGGGCTTCCACTAGTTGTCAACAGTCTTTAGAAAGAGTGTCAGGCTGGTTTTTGAAAAAATGAGACCGAAATTGTAGGTTCTTCTAGGTGGCTGTAGTGTTTCCAAGCGTGTGGAAGAGAGCACGTTCTTTGGTATTTTTCACCGGTAAAGACAATAACTATTCTGTCTCAAATTGTATAGTTTATTTGCGTATTAGGGTACCTAAGGTTTGATTATAAATGTTGTTTGGAGAAGTTTATTAGTTTTGTATGAATTTTGATGGAGGGAAACTGGTTTACATTGTTGACTGAAGTGCCGCTAAACTGAGTTTTTATGGATATAAAGAAAGACATTATCGGACAAAAGGACCATTTGTGATGTAACTGGGACCTTTTGTAGTGCCAACAGAAGAAGATCATCAAAGGTAAGGCATTTTTTATATCGCTATTTCTGACTTTCGTGTCGCCCCTTCCTGGTTGAAATGTTTTTCATGTGTTTGTATGCGGGGCGCAGTCCTCAGATAATCGCATGGTTTACTTTCGCCGTAAAGCCTTTTTGAAATCTGACACAGCGGCTGGATTAACAAGAAGTTAGGCTTTATTTTGATGTATTACACCAGTGATTTTATGAAAGTTAAATATTTATAATACTCTAGTTTGAATTTCGCGCTCTGCAATTTCACAGGATATTGGCCAGGTGGGACGATACCGTCCCACCTGCCCATAACAAGTTAATTGTAGCTCTATAGTCTTTGTTCGTGTTGTTGGTCTTGGCTAGCTTAACCTTTTCACATGTGAGTTCCAAATATCTCTAACGATCGCCCCAGCGTGAGTTGTTTTATGCACAGGATGTCAGAATTCACTCACTGTTCCAAAATGTGATTGTTACCCAACAGGACAGTTAACACGCTCTGCCTGCTAATTATCTATAGGCTATGTTTCAATTTTTCAATTTCCACGTATTTTCTAATAAGTTTAATTTTTTAACTACAGTTTGAATTGAGGTGTGCTCCGCTTCCTTATTAATTCGCATAGAAGTAGCCTATTTCAGTGTTTCGGACGATTTATGTTTGAAGCTTTACTGAGCCGGACAAACCTCTCTCTTCCACGAGAGCCCAAGCACTTCACCAATGTTTCCCCCGACATTTGCACAGTCTTGCAGGAATTGGCATATTTTCTGGCTGGTGCTCGCATTGCCTTCCTTGTTGTTTTCCTTACAAATAATAACTTTGGACATGTGTGCGTTCCTATTTTTTTATTTTATTTAACCTTTTATTTAACTAGGCATGTCAGTTAAGAACAAATTATTATTTACAATGACAGCCTACCAAAAGGCAAAAGGTCTCCTGCGGGGATGGGGGCTGGGATTAAGAATATAGGACAAAACAAACATCATGACGAGACACCACAACACTACATAAAGAGAGACCTAAGACAACAACATAGCTGCAACGCATGTCAACACAGCATGGTAGAAACACAACATGGTAGCAACACAGCATGGTAGAAACACAGCATGGTAGAAACACAACATGGTAGAAACAGCATGGTAGAAACACAGCATGGTAGAAACACAGCATGGTAGAAACACAGCATGGTAGAAACACAGCATGGTAGAAACACAGCATGGTAGAAACACAACATGGTAGAAACACAACATGGTAGAAACACAGCATGGTAGAAACACAGCATGGTAGAAACACAGCATGGTAGAAACACAACATGGTAGAAACACAGCATGGTAGAAACACAACATGGTAGAAACACAGCATGGTAGAAACACAGCATGGTAGAAACACAGCATGGTAGAAACACAGCATGGTAGAAACACAACATGGTAGAAACACAACATGGTAGAAACACAGCATGGTAGAAACACAGCATGGTAGAATCACAACATGGTAGAAGAACAAAACATGGTACAAACATAATTGAGCACAGACAACAGCAAGAAGGTAGAGACAACAATGCATCACACAAAGCACCCACAACTGCCAGTAAGAGTGTTCATGATTGAGTCTTTGTCCAGTTTGAGTGTTTTTTTTTTCATCTTGTTCCAGTTGCTAGCTGCAGCGAACTGAAAGACGAGCGACCCAGGCATGCGTGTGCTTTGGGGACCTTTAGCAGAATGTGACTGGCAGAACGGGTGTTGTATGTGGAGGATGAAGGCTGCAGTAGGTATATCAGATAGAGGGGAGTGAGGCCTAAGAGGGTTTTATAAATAAGCATCAACCAGTGGGTCTTGCAACGAGAGATTACAGATTACCAATTTACAGAGGAGAATAGAGTGCAGTGATGTGTCCTATCAAAGTAAGGGCCTTATTTTCTGTATGTCGTGGTGATCCTACTGTAGCATACGTACGTATGTATGTATGTATGTATGTATGTATGTATGGATGGAGCATATTGTATTTACAGTTTTAGCCACATGTTTTCAAGCACTGGTGACAAATGATGCATTCCGAATATTGCATAGATTGTAATGGACACCTATGATGTGTGAAAAAGGTTGTACTGATTTATATTGAGATAATGCTATTTGCCATGTGTGGCTCCATGTTTGTTGACATTATACAATTAATTCTGGGTGTCATTTGAACGTCTGTCAGACCAAAGATGTTATAATGAGGTGAAGGGTAAACCTCTGGAAGGGAAGTGAATGATCATAGACGACACACCCCCCTTCAACATGCATACTGCAAACAGACCAAACTCATCTTGTCTCCTCTTATTATCCTTGGTTGACGGGAGAAAAAACACAAAAACATGGCGGAGCGCACAAACTACCCATCAGATTACTTTCAATTTCTAGAAAGTGTTTTACTAAATTATTTTTTATCAATTGTGAGCTCACCCATGATTAATTCTAAATAGTAACGGCTATTTGCTAATTCATATTGTGTTTTCTGACAGCCAGTTATCCAAATATGACTGCTTGTGTTACGTCAATCTTTCTTCAGTTAGAGCTAGGACTAATGTAGCCTACATTTTCGGGTTTGGATGATTGTGTATGCTATCTCTACTTCTGTGAATGTCTGAACATCGCATCCCAAAATAAACTGGTCGCATTCAGGACATAACTTCGCAAGGACTGTGTTTGTGCAAAATATTTCTATGAAAAAATAGTGTGGCAAGCTTAAATGCTGACTTGTGTCAATATAAACTGGATATTCTAAATAAGCGTTCTAATCACACCGGTTTGAGCGTACACTGCCACGACTTACCGTTCTTTATGCAGCTTCAATTGTCAAACAAAATTGGAAATTGTTGCTCCTCCATTGGTCATTTTCTTCCCGCATGTTTTGCAAGTTGAAATCCATTTTTTGTTGATACATTGTCATCTTTATATCCGAAAATAATAATTTGGGGTATCATCTTTCCAAGGGCTCCATCTGAACTCACCTACCGACGTTCCTCCACGCACTTTTTCTCAGCTGGCACAATTTGATTGGTTGCTGTCCGATTCAAACTGTAATCCATTAAATGAAGAGTTGATGCGCTGCACATGTATTTTAATAGCATCATTTTTAATATTTGGACTTGCGGAGGGTGTCTGGTCGAGTCATAAGGTACAAGTCATGAGTCATTGGGGTTGCAAGTCATCATATTTGTGACCCGAGCCCACACCTCCTAGTTATAAGTGAAATAATCTGTCTGTAAACAATTGTTGGAAAAATGACTTGTGTCATGCACAAAGTAGATGTCCTAACCGACTTGCCAAAACTATAGTTTGTTAACAAGAAATTTGTGGAGTGGTTGAAAAACGAGTTTTAATGACTCCAACCGAAGTGTGCCAACTTCCTACTTCAACCGTACTTGTCGAGTATGAACATGCTCCTACTTAGACAACTTTAAAGGTGCTACATATTTAGGGTTGTGTTGATAGTCAGTATGATTAAATTTAATATAGTGATTTTCTCCCTGTGTCTATATATTGTGATGTGCAAGAATATACCCTATTTGAGCTTTACCAATCAATCTTGCAGTATTATCAGTTGCGCTGTTTCAATATGTTGTACATTAATTAAATAAGCCTTATTTCTCCTTCCATACAAATATTATTTTAATGAGAATGCAACTATAATATTGTAAATAAGCACAAAAATTTCCCAGTCTGGAATGACTGTCATTAACGGCGCAAAACTATTATATCGGATATGGTGGTATTTGGAGTAACATATCATAGAAGAAGTCTCCCCAAATATCTCCCAACCCTACTACACATAGGAGTATTTTTTTTTAGCATTGTATTTTTTGCATAGTGTAGGGAATCATTGTACCATCAAATCACTGGGACATATCTTTTTACAGATGTTTGAAGCTGGTAGACTAAAACTACTTTTGGTTCAACAACTTGAAACAGCTGTAAAAAATATATTTTTTGTTATTGAAAATGTATGTCACAGTGATTTAGATGGTACAATGATTCTGTACACTATTCAGTGCTTGTTTTCACATATAAACTGAAATTGAGAAAACAGTGTAGAATTTTATCTACCAGAGCAGTTTCCACTAGATAGTACAGCCACAAAGTTTGATAACAGATGTCGCTCTGGCTGGAGAAATCAATAGGCGAATATCACAGCCAATCACAACACTGGCAGGTAAGTAACAGTGTGAAACACTATTAGCACCAGATATATTATGGATGTTTTCTGAAAATACAAAGTAGCACCTATAAAAGAGATTTTTAAATAGACCATCAGGAAATTGATAGATTGTGCCAATGGCATAATACATTCTTTATTGATTTACACAGCACTAGTGCAAGCATTTGGTTTCAAATATTATATCACCTACAATGTGTTATTTCCCTAGTTAGTAAAATAGGGAATTGTCTCAGATGTAGTTACATCTTTTCCATCTGCAATGTTCTGAACATTTCCCCTGAATTCACCCCAGCCGTGTCTATTGTGGTGCTCAGAATGTGGTGGGTTAGTTTCTCATGTTGAACACAGTCTGACCGTTCACTGTTTTCCCAGATTGCATGGCGGCGGCATGCGGCTGTCCTTTGCTCTGTCCAGTGTTAGTAGTGCTGTTTGTCCCTCTCGGCATACTGTAGCCTTTGGTTTGGGGATCCTGGTGGGGCCGGGCTTCAGAATTGCAGGAACCTGGCGAGTGGAAATAGAAACTTGTCAACAGGAGTCTTTCCTGATCAGTTACTCACACAAAACAGGGTTTCTGTTAGGACCGGCAATATTTTTCATTTACTGGACCCATGTGCGTTGGGTGCGCAGCCTGGTTAGGGCGTCCACCCACGGTGCTCAGAGTGACAGAAATCACATTTTAGAATATGGTAATTGATATGAACAGAACATGCAAGTCAAGGATGCAACGATGTGTGGTCCTTCTTGCCGAATTCGGATGTGCTCTTTAAACATAACTGTCCACATTTACGTTTCCTCAGCGAACAAGAGGAATAACAAACAGCAAGATTACTATGTCAATCTACTGTAGTAGAAAATATTAGGCTACATATTCTATTGGTCAGCTTGTTTGGTGAGTGCGAGCCTTTTCCAAACAGACTCTTTGACAGTTGTGGGATGATAGATACCAAATTCATAGGCTATTTTGAAGCAAGGCAAGACATGCATCATAACATATATTAAAATGTCCAGGCTTCGAACAATAATTGTTTTCAAAATGCATACTTCCTCCAGCTCATTGCAAAGTGGTGTATGACGCGCTGATGAAGCCTGCCTTCCGTTGGTGTTTGATGCTGCGTTCAAAACAACTCAAATCTGAAATCTCCGACTTCCAACTTCAGTTTGTTCAAGGCAACTGGGACAGAAAAAAATTGCTACTGGGTAAGGAAACTGAGGGAAAAAATTGTTTTGAACGGTCATCCAACTCGGAATTCCCACTCGGGAACTCGGGCCTCTTTCTAGAGCTCTGACTTTCCGACCTGAAGTTCGCTGAGGTCATGATTTGACCTCGTATTTTTCAGAGATCCCAGTTATCTTGAAAGCACCACAAGATGCTGCAGCATCCGCTCTTGCTCTGTCTGACAGATTTTCCACTCAGACACTATGCTGTATGTGTGTGATACATAACGGATATACTGTACAGGTGTCAATTTTATTCCACTAAATTATGCAAATTAACCTGTAGACCGATAAGCATGACCAGTCAAATTTATTTTCAACTGCTATTTCCATCCACGATTAGGCTAAAAAGCATTATTTTGCAATGGGATGTTTTCTTGGCCAGAGTCAACTTTATTTATCTGCTTTATTTGTGCACCAAACCCTGACACGCATACACACAGTCATGATGGTTTTTTCACTGATTGAAAATAGAAAAAACCCAGAGTCTCTCATTTTTTCCATTGCTTGACGTTGACAGTCTGTCAGTAGGGGTGCAGCTGAACCATTCTGGCTGCCATAGCTCTGACATCACCCACTAGCGCTGCCATTGTAGGGCTTTGCATCATCACACACTGCCAAAGCAGAGTTCAATCAGTATTTGATCTGATGCTTCGAAGACACCCAATAACTGTCACATCAAAATGACTGAGCACCTGAGGAAGCTCTTAAATTCGCTTCTTTGTCTATATCCATCTCCTTTACCCCCCCCCCCCCTCCATCTCCCTGTGTCTATATCCATCTCCTTTACCCCCCTCCATCTCCCTGTCTATATCCAACTCCTCTACCCCCTCCATCTCCCTGTGTCTATATCCATCTCCTTTAAATCAAATCAAATCAAATGTATTTATATAGCCCTTCGTACATCAGCTGATATCTCAAAGTGCTGTACAGAAACCCAGCCTAAAACCCCAAACAGCAAGCAATGCAGGTGTAGAAGCACGGTGGCTAGGAAAAACTCCCTAGAAAGGCCAAAACCTAGGAAGAAACCTAGAGAGGAACCAGGCTATGTGGGGTGGCCAGTCCTCTTCTGGCTGTGCCGGGTGGAGAATATAACAGAACATGGCCAAGATGTTCAAATGTTCATAAATGACCAGCATGGTCAAATAATAAGGCAGAACAGTTGAAACTGGAGCAGCAGCACGGGCAGGTGGACTGGGGACAGCAAGGAGTCATCATGTCAGGTTTACCCCCCTCCATCTCCCTGTGTTTATATCCATCTCTTTACCCCCCCCCCATCTCCCTGCGTCTATATCCAACTCCTCTACCCCCCTCCATCTCCCTGTGTCTATATCCATCTCCTTTATCCCCCCATCTCCCTGTGTCTATATCCATCTCATTTACCCCCCCATCTCCCTGTGTCTATATCCAACTCCTTTACATTTCACGTATAACCCTGTTTCTTGTCTGCATCGAAGTAGCGGTCCTTGTACCTAGCATCTAGCATGGTGGCAACACAGTAAAGAGGCTCAGAGAGAATGCCACCAAAAAACTTGTTCACAGCCTCAAGTACTTTTGTAAGTTTTAAACCCACGGTTTGTTGGCAGTTTTGATGAGCAGGTGTTTCAATGCCATGACAGAGGGTGTCACATCTGCTACAGACGCAGTTGATGAGCTTATTTCTCCAGTCAGTTGTTCAAATGGCACTAGGAGTGTGTTCATGTTTCAAACATGTTCTCAAATGCCATTGAAATGGCAGCAGCGGTATGAGAACTAGCACATTCTTGAGCATGTAATACAGCTTTCTTCTGTATGAAATCCTCGTCGACCCACTGTGCTGCCAGACTCCGCATGCTCATGGGGCTGACATCGCTGGTCCAAATATCAGTCCATAGCAAGTAGCATAATGAATTCTATTATTTTGGCGCTAATGGATTTCACCTTTTGAGTTGTCTCGCGGATAATTTCTTACTCTTTCAAATGACTGCTCAACTTGTTTAGTTGTTGGACGTGTGCGCTTAGTATTTTTCTGCTGTTGTTCTGTGTATCGATGTATTTTCCATGGTGTCGTTACGTTATATATGCACAGCAGCTTTGTCATCGGTTTTGCACATCGCCGTTAAACTAGACATCGGGCCGAGGTTGGCATTTTTTAGCGAATTTATTCCGATTCCGATATGCTCACCGATATATTGTGCATCCATAGTCAAAGATTTCTTTCTGCCACTGTGTACACTCTGTTTATTGCCAAATAGCATTCTAGTTTCCTATTATTATTATTTTTTTTTTGTTAATTCCTTCCAATGTGTCAAGTAATTATCTTTTTCTTTTCTCATGATTTTTGTTGGGTCTAATTGTGTTGCTGTCCTGGGGCTCTGTGGGTTCTGTTTGTGAACAGAGCCCCAGGATCAGCTAGCTTAGGGGACTCTTCTCCAGGTTCATCTCTCTGTAGGTGATGGCTTTGTTATGGAAGGTTTTGGAATCGTTACATTTCTGCACTGCATGCATTATTTAGTGTTTTACGTTAAGCGGAGGATATGTTTGGTGAATGCTTTGTCCCATTTTGTGAATTTTTGGTTGGTGAGCAGACCCCAGACCTCACATCAATAAAGGGAAATGGGTTCTATAACTGATTTGAAGTATTTTTAGCTTGACTTCAGATTCTAGTAGTGTGAGGCTGGGTGCAATGTCATGTTTTTCCCCCAACACCACTTTCCATCAATTTGTATAGCAGACCCTCATTCCAAATTGTTTCAAATGCTTTTTTGAATTCATCAAAGCATGAGAATACTTTGCGTTTGTTTGTCAATTAGGATGTGCACGGTGAATACGTGGTCTGTTTGATAAAAAGCCAATTTGACATTTGCTCAGTACATTGTTTTCGCTGAGGACATGTACAGACGTATCCTCCGTCTGCTATTAATGATAATGCAGAGGATTTTTCGAAGGTTGCCGTTGATGCATATCCCACTGTTATTGGGGTCAAATTTGTCTCCACTTTTGTGGATTGGGGTGATCAGTCCTTGGTTCCAAATATTGGGGAAGATGCCAGAGCTAAGGATGATGTTAAAGAGTTTAAGTATAGCCAATTGGAATTTGTGGTCTGTATATTTTATCATTTCATTGAGGATACCATCAACATCACAGGCCTTTTTGGGTTGGGAGGGTTTGTATTTAGTCCTGTAGTTCATTCAATGTAATTGGAGAATCCAGTGGGTTCTGGTTAGAAGTCGACCGATTATGATTTTCCACCGCCGATACGATTATTGGAAGACCAAAAACAACCGATACCGATTTAAAATAAATATATATATATATATATAAATTATTTTTTTTACAACAATACTTAATGAACACTTATTATAACGCAATATAATACATCAATAAAATATATTTAGCCTCAAATATATATTTTTTAATAATGGATTAAAAATAACAGATAAAATAACCGATAAATAAAAAATAATGAAACATGTTCAATTTCATTTAAATAATGCAAAAACACAGTGTTGGAGAAGAAAGTAAAAGTGCAATATGTGCCATGTATAAAAGTTAACGTTCCTTGCTCAGAACATGAGAACATATGAAAGCTGGTGGCTCCTTTTAACATGAGTCTTTAATATTCTGACTGACTGACTGAGTTTGTGGCTGTAAGGCCTCTGATGTATGGCCTGAGTTAAGGCATAATCGTTCCAAAATGTCATCAGGCCTGGTCACGGCCTCGCCAAGTGATATCATCAGCACTGGAAACGCTTCATCTATGTCAGGTTCTGTCTGTCTGCTCCTGATGGCTCCCAGCTAGTCTTCTCTCCTCTGGTGTTTATAATGGTAGGATTCAGCTTGTCACCATATATACAGGATACTGCATTAGAAGTCTGTTTCTCTGTTCTTCAGCTGAGTCTTTCTTTTCTTTTACATTTTGTACCTTTATTTAACTAGGCAAGTCAGTTAAGAACAAATTCTTATTTACGATGACGGCCTAGGCCGGCTTAACCATAACCCGGACCACGCTGGGCCAATTGTGCGCCACCGATTCAAACCAGGGTCTGTAGTGACGCCTCTAGCACTCAGACAACTGCACAACTCGGGGGCCCCTTTTCTTTGAAGCTTAAAAGTACTATTCCTTACTTCCCTCTGTAGAGTACGTATGCTCTGTGTCTGTCTCCGTCACAACTTTGTGTGTGCTTCTTATCCTTGACTATCTCGGCTTAGGCGATATGTTTGTTTGTGGTTGAATTGCTTGCCCAAATAAGGCTACAGACTCAGTTGATTTATTTTCACATTGGAACACTGATCCTCGAAATAGATCACGTTTGGGAAAAAATGTTACCATATAAAGTAGGCCTAACCTCATTGAGTACTCAGTTAAAGTTCCCCAGGTGCGGCCCCCCCTTCCCTTCATCTAGTCTACTACACAGTGCTGCTCCCCTTTGCTCTAGTCTACTACACAGTGCTGCTCCCCTTTGCTCTAGTCTACTACACAGTGCTGCTCCCCTTTTCTCTAGTCTACTACACAGTGCTGCTCCCCTTTGCTCTAGTCTACTACACAGTGATGTCCCCCTTTGCTCTAGTCTATTACACAGTGCTGTCCCTCTTTGCTCTAGTCTACTTCACAGTGCTGTCCCCCTTTGCTCTAGTCTTTTTCAGTGCTGTTCTCCTTTGCTCTAGTCTACTACACAGTGCTGCCCCTCTTTTGTTCTAGTCGACTTCACAGTGCTGTTCTCCTTTGCTCTAGTCTACTACACAGTGCTGCCCCCCTTTTGCTCTAGTCTACTACACAGTGCTGCTCCCCTTTGCTCTAGTCTACTACACAGTGCTGCTCCCCTTTGCTCTAGTCTACTACACAGTGCTGTTCTCCTTTGCTCTAGTCTACTACACAGTGCTGCCCCCCTTTGCTCTAGTCTACTACACAGTGTTGCCCTTTGCTCTAGTCTACTTCACAGTGCTGTTCCCCTTTGCTCTAGTCTACTACACAGTGCTTTTTATCTGAGCTGAGATTTCCTGTGTATCATTGGATATGACTGCAGCCGCCACACTTACACACGGGCCTACAGAGAATACACGCATATGCTCATGCTGGGGTTGTGGTGTGGTAGAGATGAATTGGTGATGACATCAGCCTGTGAATCTCACTGATCCAAGCACATATGTTGGAATTTACTGCTGTTTTTTTCTGTCCCATTAATCCCTATTGGTTTGTGAGCCTCTTAACACAGAGGATGGTAAAATCCTTTGTGTTAAAAATCAATTCTGACACTTTTCAACCTCATTCATCATCTCTAGCACCAAACCAGTGTCTACGTATGTGAAAACAGCACATTTATATGATCT
The DNA here is from genome assembly GCF_057628025.1 of Oncorhynchus mykiss. Lineage (NCBI taxonomy): Eukaryota > Metazoa > Chordata > Actinopteri > Salmoniformes > Salmonidae > Oncorhynchus > Oncorhynchus mykiss. The sequence goes on along the minus strand of NC_143024.1, from coordinate 82,744,023 downwards.
GTGGTTAAAAAGATAAGAAGAAAGTCCTAAAAAAAATGCTTCTGTGACGTCACAGGGTAGGATTAAAAGTAAAAGACGGTGATTTTCAAAACCTGAAAGTTGTTTCTAGCCCAAGGGAGGGGATTTTCTTGCTCCCTACACCACCTCTAATGTCAGTGTTTGAAAATAACAGTATAAAAAATGTCATTGGGTATAACTTTTTAGTGAATTTTTTTCCTAGAAAACTTAAATGTACTGTTATCACATTTATTGACACAGGTATTGTGCTGTAGATAATGCAAAATGAGGTTGAAAAGTTGTGGATTTGATCTTTTAGGTCTCAGTGAGTATTAAAATTGAGAGCATTAAAAACGATATCCAACTTCCAATTGCTATTTTCAACCATTTCGGAGTTACAATGACCACGTTTACATGCGCTCAGTATTCTTAATAGTAACTCATATCACTCTTCAGGTCTTATTTGGGGTACGCTGTTTACATGCACCTCTTGATATCCCACCCGCAAGTATCCCTATAGTCATGAATAAACAGAATATTCCTCATTTAAGTTCATATGAGTTAAATGGAATAGTAACTGAAATATGGAGGCCTACAACCTCTCACATGAAGCATAATATAATATTAACTCCTGCAGAATATTGCATTTCTTGCAGTAACATTATAGAATAAAATGTCATTTTGTCTTGGGAACAGAAGTGGAGAAATTATTTATTTCAGCGTCTCTTGAGAAAATGTGAATGTGTCTGTAATGTGTTGTCTTTGACAGTAATGCAAGTAGACAGTATTTCAACAGCACAAACAACCTGGTCTCAGAGCATTTTGTATTATTCTGTAAGTAAATCAGGGACACTCCATTTCGTATGATATGTTACAAATTACAAATCATTATTACATTTTATGAATGTGCAAAATGTACAATATGTTACGAATTCTAGGTAGCTGGCTAATGTTAGCTGGGTTAGGGGTTAGGGTTAAGTTTAACATGCAAAGTAGCTATAAAGTAGTTAAAGTTGCTAATTAACTAAAATGCTAAAGTTGTCCGTGATGAGATTCAAAACAGAACTTTACCGGTGTTAACTACATTACTAATGCATTCATTCTATCAATTAAGACGTTCTGGTGAGCACCACTATATTTAGTCTCAAAGGGCAACAGGTTGTGACAGAAGAGAAGCTGCATGTATCTAACTACAGTTGACAAACAATAGTCTACCAAATGTTGGAAATCATACATTTCCCTACCAAATATCCAAAATTATCAGCAGAACGTTGTCTAAATTATGGGTGAAAGTAGCCAGTAGTCTATACGGTCCAGTATGGAGGATCAGCAAAATACATGATTATGGAATTATAATGGTGGATGGAACTGTGCAGGTAGCCTAGTTTTGAAGTGATTTGTTTGTCATCCATGATATGCAAAACTGAGCCTGCGTAGACCGCAGTAAATGGGATAAGATGTTTACATGCCACAATATCCCGTCCAAGATCCGCATATCCCAGGCATCTTATCCGGGTTTAATAACTCATCAAAAGGGAACCATTGTGCTCTCCCAGAAGCTTAGCTGGTGCGTGAAACACGCAAATTTATCCCGCGGGTTTTTCATAACCCTTTTTCTCCACAATTTCAATCTTGTCTCATCGTTGCAACTCCCCAAAGGGCTTGGGAGGTGAACCCTACGGGACTCCCGATCACGGCCGGTTGTGATACAGCCCAGGATTGAATCCGGGTCTGTAGTGACGCCTCTAGCACTTCAATGCAGTGCTTTAACCGCTGCGCTACTCGGGATGCCCCAGGATGTGATGTTTTTTATATGTGTCAACTCAAAAACGGGAGACTTAAGTATCCTGATTAATAGTGGGATATTGGTGCACAAGTATTTCACAGTGAATGAGACTCATCAGAAAAATATAAAGCCTAATTAACAAACGTGTTTAGCCTAAGTAATATAAATATAAAATACATCCTATTGTAGACTTATAGTCAAATATTAATTAGGAAATGGCCTTTAGTAAATGGACAACAGGGGAAACAACAAACGTTTTTAATGGTTAAATGTAACAAGGTATAGGGAATTATTAAATGCACATATCAGAAATGTGGGAGGCTATATTTGTAAGTAGTAGTCTTGAATAGATTTAGCTGACCATTTCACATTCAGTGCAGGTGTGAGTCCAGACAGGATTAGATAAGTGCATTCTCATGCACACAGTTATGTAACAATACACTTATTATGATGATGATGTGGCTGTTCAGACAGGCTGGTTAGGGCTGATTCTCTGTTGCTTTTCTGGTGAAAGGGACTCAGGGTTGGGTAAGGGAAGCTAGGTCACTAGAGGCTGGATGGAGGTGGGCGTTTCAATCATAAGGGCAACTTACTGTAATGTATGAGGGTCGTGCGACAGGGGTGTTGGCAGGGGTTATGGTGATGCTACTGGTGATCTTGCTGCCGCCTTTGATGTGGCAGCCATTGGTCAGTACTGGCGTCCTTGGTTCCTGTCCGGGGGTGTGGTACGGTCCCCCAGACTGGCTCTGAGTTATACCGTTAATCGACTGGATATAGGGGCTCCCAAGATGGATGTGGATCTTGTTGTCCTCTGTGGTGATGACGCTGGGACCAGTGCTGTTAGACCTCTGGAGCTGCCAACCGTTCCGCCTCTCCGGGCTCACACGAAACATGGCTTGACCTATGACCTCACTGGATTCAAGCGATCCAGTACTGACTGTTACCATCTGGATGGGAGAGCCGGTGTAGTCAGGTGACGCTGACCTGGAGGAGTCTGGGGAGTTTACAGTGATGGGGGTCATGGTGAGAGGGGAGAGGGCTCTTTCAGGGCTGCCAAATCCCTCTGGGGGCAGGGAGCTCTTTGTTCTGGCCACTGGGGAGATGGCAGTGTTTGGGATGATGGTGAATCTCTGTTTTGGTGGGGCTCCGCTGGTGGGGATAACTGCGGTGCTGGTATAGGATGTGGTATTGTCGGCGGTGGGGCTGCTGATCTCCAGTGTGGCCGTGTTGTGCCCATGGTCCGGCGTTACCTTGATGTGTAAGGACTGCCCCGGGGTGTGTGCAAGCGTCACATCTCCTTTCTGGACAAAGTTACCCTGTAACAATTTGCCGTTAATGGTATAGGGGTTGTCCTTGTCGTTAGGTGAAAGTTTGCTGAATGGCCTCACATTACTGTTTTGGTGGTTCAAGCTTTCAATGCTTGTTAGCGGAGGCGAGTTGCACTTAAGGTCAAGATCCTCGTTTTGATTTGGGTCCTCTCCATCGATCTCCTCATACAGTTTACAGCTGAGCGCCAGCGGAGTCAGGCTCTTGTAGTCAGGTGGCAGGGTGTCTGCGGGCTCCGTCTGCACCTCCTTGGTGGACAGGTGGAGGTCTAAGAAGCGTCGACCAGTCATGCCGGGCCGGAGGCTCTTGCTGACTCGCCGGTACCTGTCCAGCTCATGGGTCAGTCCCTCCATCTCTCTGGCCAGCTCCCTGTTCCTGACCTCCTGCTGGGTCAGCCTCTTCTGCAGGGTAGAGCTGTCCATTTGCACTCGACAGATGGAATCCTCCGTCCCCATCAGCCACTGGACCTTCTCCTTGAGAGCCTCCACCTCCCTTTTGAGGAGGACAGACCTGACCTGCTCCTCCTGAAGTCGACTGAGGAGGAGGTGCTCCTGGTTTTTCTCCTTCTTCTCTGCCAGCTGGTACTTAGAGACCTCCTTCCTGGACTCCTCCAGCTCCACTGCCAGGGCCCTGGCTCTCTCCTGCTCCTTGAACCACCTCATCTCCAGGGAATCAAAGTCCTCCTCAGCCTTCATCAGCTCACCCTCCACCACTCCCTTCTGCATGAGTCTCCTGCTCAGTCTGTCTACCTCCTGGGTGAGTTCTTTGACTTTATTCTCTTCTTGTTGGTAGCAGTGGTTAGTGTTGTCCAGTACGGGGATCTTGACTTCTCGACAGAACTCCCCCCCTTTGACCTCCAGGACCTGAATTATCTTTTTCATGGTGCGAACTTTGCTCTGCAGACCCCCGCTCCTGTCCTCCTCTGCCCTCAGCCTCAACCGCAGCTCGTCCCGGTCTTTTGCCACTCTCTGAATCCTCTCCTCTAGCTCTGCTTTAGACCTCAGTGCCTTGCGGCTCTCCTCAATGAGTTTCTCTGTGGCTGTCGACACGCTGTCACGCTCAGCCTGCAATTTCCCATCCTTCTTCTCCAGGAGTTTCTCTTCTGTTTGCTTGACTCTCTCGGCCATGTTCTTCCTCTCTTCAACCAACACCACTGTGAGTGTTCTCAACTTGGCAAAGTCCAGTCTTAATGCCCCCTCTGATCTTTCCAGCTGGCCCTCGATGACTTCCAGTTCCCTCACCCGCACCTTGAGGGTATTCAGCTCTCCAGACAGCTGCTTGGTGCTGGCCCTCTCCTTCTCCAGGCTTCCCTTCAGTGCACTGCACTCCTGCCTGCTTTTTCCCAGAGCCGCCTCCAGTCTGTCCAGGTCACTGATCCGATCATTCAGCTTGTCCACCTCGGCCTTCAGGCTTCGGCTCTGACTGGACTCCCTCCCTAGTTTGCGGTCTAGGTCCCGGCATTGGTCTCCCATGCGGATCAGCTCCTCGTCGTTTCCTTCCATCTCCACCACTCTCCTCCTCAGCTGTTCCACTTCTGAGAGCAAGCCAGAGGTTGTTGTGCACCCTTCTCCCCTATGGCTTAGCCTATCCCTCAGCTCCTGCAGCTCCTCCTCTGCCCTCTTGAGGGCGCTCCTTGTCCCCTCCAACTCATCCAGCTGTCGGCTGAGGGCGGCCAACCGCTGACGCAGCTGTCGGTTCTGGGCATCCTCATTGGCCAGTTTGGCCATCATGGCTTCCTGGTTGAGGTGGAAGTGGGAAGCTTGTTCGCGTAACTCTGCTTCCAAGCGAATTACTTTAAGCTCCTGCTCCTTTGCCCTGGAATGGATGGAGTTTAGCTCCTGTTGGGCGTGGCCGTCAATGTCCGTCAGTTCCTGGACACGTTTGCTCTGCTGTGAAAGCTGATCTGTAAGGCGTTGCTGCTCGTCAATGACCAACAATGCAAAAGACTTGAGTTTAGTCAGCTCTTCCTTTAAAGCAGAGACCTCTTTCTCGCTCTTTTCCTCCTTTCTTTCCCTATAGGCTTTCTCCTGGATGAGCAGCAGCTTCAGCCTGTAGAAGAGGGAGACAAACAAAATGTTGTTTATATTGAAAGGTGTGGTTTAACTTAGTGATGTAGGCTAACATATTTAAAAGTCTACAACTAGACTTCTGTTCAAGGTTTACGAGCCTTTACATTCAATTAAGACATGCAATGGCTGCCTGCATTTGTCTCTGAATGCAATGTTTTCCAATGTGGAAGTCCGCCCACACTCTTTTCCCTCTGTCTACTACAGTACACTACTGAGCTGGTGAGCTAACGTTCAGACAGGAAATGTACCATGTCCTTGACGGAGACATAATTTTCTCCCTGTTCCCTGGCCTTCCGTGCTCTCTCTAGGATCAAACTCTGTTCCTAGATGGACAACTGCGTGTTATCCATCTAATTTTCCTCCGGCCTCCACAGCCCTGTCCCGCCGTGTTTACAAGGACGTTTTGACTGGCATCACAGATGGTGCTTGGTCAGGGAGCAGTTGGATAATTAAGGGGTTCCTCTACCCCTTAGTACCCTCTCTACTGCATCTTGTCCCGCCCGTGTACCTACTCTGATAGGAATTCTCCCTTGTTCCAAAGGCAATTACAGACTGGCTACATTTACAAAGTCCTCCAGGTTTCACCATACACATCGGCATAAACATGTTACACATAAATACACGCACTTTACACATACATGCACAGACACACACACTGACATTAGCATGCACAAAGCTGATGCAAGTTGACATTTTTTTAAACATTAATTTCATATTAATTTTCTGTGTTGTGGTTACAGATGCCTATAGGGTTTCTATAGGGCTAGCGTGCGGAGTTACATCATTGAGGAGTTCTGACGTTTTCTGTGAGCTCTTGCATTGATGTATTATGTTTGATTAATTTGCAATGCAATTTAGTAGTTTTATTTTCTCTAAATATTTGGGGTTGTTTTTATGAGCATTTTCTTGGCATGTCATAAGTTTAACGACAGTACAGAAATGCTAATGAGCTTGATAACTGTCAGTACTCAATGGGGATTTTCTTACACACACACAGGCCCAAAACAGCCTAATTCTACAGTAGCTAGACAAACTGGTCACAAAGTTTACCCTTCATTTTGAACTTTTACAGGATTCCTTCATGGAAAAACTGAATGCTGTTCTCTATTAGTGCTATTTAACTTAATACGTTTCGACTTGGCACATCTTCTCACTGAAAATTCCCAAATGATTTATCACCAACATGGTTGGGAATGCTGTAAAATCCATGCCGGGAGTGCTGTGGGAAATGTGAACTGAGTTTGGGATTAGCTCATCGCTCTACCGGTAAATGTGATCAGTGATAGTAACCATACTCAACATTTTGTGTGTCTGTGTGTGAATATGTAGGCTAATGTAGCCTATCATTTCTAGTAATATCAATGAAGAGGAATATTTGATCATGATTTAGCTGCTGTATTACTGTTAGAGGCTACCTTTTCTCTAGACTGGTTGTCTTTTTTCCTAGACTTGTCTGATAAGTCAAATGTATGGGTGCAATTTAATTTGAGTGTTTGACAAATACTTTGAGCCTAATTTAGCATGTTGCCATTATTTTGTGTCATAAATCTAGGCTATGTGTAAGCTAGGTAGCCTAGTGGTTAGAGAGTTGGACTAGTAACCGGAAAAGTTGCAAGTTCAAACCCCCGAGCTGACAAGGTACTAATCTGTCGTTCTGCCCCTGAACAGGCAGTTAACCCACTGTTCCTAGGCCGTCATTGAAAATAAGAATTTGTTCTTAACTGACTTGCCTAGTTAAATAAAGGTAAAATTAAAAAAATAAGAGCAGAACTAAATCTATCACTGGATAGCTAAATCATTACTTGCAATTTTAGGAGGAATTTGCGGAACCTAAAAGTAGGCTAAACCATTTCACACACTAAAGGGACTATTCTGTAGCATTTTCCTTAGTTCATCTGGGTTTCTTCCTACCTTATCTGTAAAGTCTCTCGGATCAATTCCTATTCCCTCAGCTCACCCACCTCTCCTTCCCGGCGTTCCTCGCAATGTGGGCATTCCAGGCAGAAAACTAACATTATGAGACGTGTTCTCAACACACTCCCAGCCAGACAGCACAGCCCTACAGCACATTACATCATCAACAAGACCTTATAAGGGGCTCTGACTGTGTGTGTGTGTGTGTGCATTTTGAAAGATGTGTGTTTGTCATGTTTGTTACTTTTTTTATCGCTGTATTCAAACATATATATTTGTGTGTTGGATATCAGCCCATTCCAGATGAGGTCATGTTGCAGCCATGCCAGAGGCTGAAGGGAAGGACCGAGGAAGAGCGTGTACTCCGAGAGAGAATGAATGATAGAAGAGGGAGCTCACACTCCATCTCAGTTCTAACAAGTTACTTGGCAACGGTCACATTAGTGTAGAGTACAGTAAGGACAGTGCTGTGTGTGTGGAGCTACACGTTTGTGCTAGCCGCAGAGCCTGATAACCTGACTGAGGAAGGACATCATCATAGGTCTGCAATCACGTGTGTGTGTGTGTGTGTGTGTGTGGGTATGGTCTCTTTCTCTCCATCACCCTCTCTTTCTAATATATGGGACAGATGCATTGTGAGGCCTATGGCAGCGCTAATCCAAAAAAGGTGTTCTATAAGTGTACAGATGCTTTCTCCTCAGGGACCCTGGCCGAGGAACAACACGCACGTGTACAAAAAAAAATACACTGCGCACACCACACACAGTACCAGTCAAAAGTTTGGACACCTACTCATTCAAGGGTTCTTCTTTATTTTTACCATTTTTGACATTGTAGAATAATAGCGAAGACATTAAAACAAAGAAATAACACACATGGAATTATGTAGTAACCAAAGAACTGTTAACCAAATCAAAATATATTTGAGATTCTTCAAGTAGCCACCCTTTCCCTTGATGACAGCTTTGCACACTCTTGGAATTCTCTCAACCAGCTTCACCTGGAATGCTTTTCCAACAGTCTAGAAGAAGTTCCCACATATGCTGAGCACTTGTTGTCTGCTTTTCCTTCACTCTACAGTCAAACTCATCCCAAACCATCTCAATTGGGTTGAAGTCGGGTGATTCTGGAGGCCAGGTCATCTGATGCAGCACTCCATCACTCTTCTTCTTGGTCAAATAGCCCTTACACAGCCTAGAGGTGTGTTGGGTCATTGTCCTGTTGAAAACAAATGATAGTCCCACTAAACGCAAACCAGGTGAGATGGCGTATCGCTGCAGAATGCTGTGGTAGCCATGCTGGTTAAGTGTGCCTTGAATTCTAAATAAATCATAGACAGTGTCACCAGTAAAGCACCATCACACCTCCTCCATGCTTCACGGTGGGAACCACACATGTGGAGATCATCCTTTCACCTACTCTGCGTCTCACAAAGACACAGCAGTTGGAACCAAAAATCTCACATTTGGACTAGCCAGACCAAAGGACAGATTTCCACTGATCTAATGTCCGTTGCTCGTTTTTTTTGGCCCAAGCAAGTCTCTTCTTCTTATTGGTGTCCTTCAGTAGAGGTTTCTTTGCAGCAATTCAACCATGAATGGTCTGCCTAACCACTAGGCAGGGTAGCCTAGTGGTTAGAGCATTGGACTAGTAACCGAAAGGTTGAAAGTTCAAGGTACAAATCTATCGTTCTGCCCCTGAACATGCAGTTACCCCACTGTTCATAGGCCGTCATTGAAAATAAGAATTTGTTCTTAACTGACTTGCCTAGTTAAATAAAGGTAAAATAAAAAAAATCACGCAGTCTCCTCAACAGTTGAGGTTGAGATGTCTGTTACTTGAAGTCTGAAGCATTTATTTGGGCTGCAATTTGTGAGGCTAGTAACTCTAATGAACTTATCCTCTGCAGCAGAGGTAACTTCCTTTTCCTGTGTCGGTCCTCATGAGAGCCAGTTTCATCATGGCACTTGATGGTTTTTGCGACTGCACTTGAAGAAACTTTCAAAGTTTTTGAAATGTTCTGGATTGACTGACCTTCGTGTCTTAAAGTAATGATGGACTGTCGTTTCTCTTTGCTTATTTTAGCTGTTCTTGCCATAATACGGACTTGGTCTTTTATCGAATAGGGCTATCTTCTGTATACCACCCCTACCATGTCACAACACAACTGATTGGCTCAAATGCAAATTAACTTTTAACAAATGCAAATTAACTTTTATGAATGCACACCTGTTAATTGAAATGCATTCCAAGTGACTACCTTATGAAGCTGGTTGAGAGAATGCCAAGTTTGCAAAGCTGTCATCAAGGCAAGGGGTGTCTACTTTGAAGAACCTCATATAAAATATATTTTGATTTAACTATTTTTTTTTGGTTATTACACGATTCCATATGTGTTATTTCATTGTTTTGACGTCTTCACTATTATTCTATAATGTAGGAAGTTGTAAAAAAAAATAAAGAAAACCCTTGAATAAGTGTGTCCAAACTTTTGACTGGTACATACACTGAGTGTACAAAACATTAGGAACACCTTTCTAATATTGAGTTGCACCCCACCCCCCTTTTGCCCTCAGAACAGCTTCTTCGTCAGTGCATGGACTACAAGGTGTCAAAAGTATTCCACAGGGATACTGGCCCATGTTGACTCCAATCCTTTTCACAGTTGTCAAGTTGGCAGGATGTCCTTTGGGTGGTGGACCATTCTTGATACACATGGGAAACTGTTGAGCATGTAATACCCAGCAGCGTTGCAGTTCTTGACACAATCCAACTGGTGCTTCTGGCACCTATTACCATACCCCTTTTCAAACACACTTAAGTATTTTTTTTGTCTTGCCCATTCACCCTCTGAATGGCACACACGAACAATTCATTTCTCAAGGCTTAAAAATCATTTTTTCAATTGTCTTCTCCATGTTCACTGATTCGAAGTGGATTTAACAATAAAGGATCATAGCTTTCACCTGGATTCACCTGGTCGACCCTTGTCATGGATAGAGCAGGTATTTTGTACACTCTTGTATACTGAGACACGCACTCAAACACACACTTATTGTGTGCGTGTCAGTATATCTCCCCCTTATTCGCTCACAGAAAGATGCATTAGGAGCGCTCTCTGTTCCTCATGGGAACTGTTGCTCTAGAGGAACACAGCTTTGTGGCTAAACACTGCTCAATCTACTCTGAAGAGGAAATTGATGTTTTTCCCTTTTGTTTTTGCAGGGGGCGGGGGGTCTCCAGTCCCAATTAAGGGTGAAATATGTCCCCTGTGACATGCCGTCATCACACAAGCATTTCCAAAACCGCCTGAAGGCCCCCAGTTCTCTGGAAATGTCACTATTTATAGAAGGGACTGTTGGTGAGTGTGTATGTTTGCGAATTAGTCAACATAGGACTAAAACGCTGGCCATTGACCCCCCCCCCCCCACACACACACACACACACACACACACACACACACACACACACACACACACACACGAGGAAGTTGCTCATGTGACATCCATTAAACTTGGACCAATCTGATTAGCCGCATGTGGCTCCAATTCCAGTATGCTACAACGCTGTAATAGCCATGATTCTTTCAGGTTGTAGTTTAGTCTGACAGTAGGAACTACTGGATGTTGTGTTACTACTGTTGCTTCCTAAGTGTGTTAGCTAGAGACAGAGCTTTTTACATTTTATTTCTATAACCCGTTGCTGTAAAACTTTGCCTGGACCATTAGCCTAGGCGTTTTACCTGTTCAGGCCCCACGGTCAGGGAAACACTCCTGTTCCTACCTAAAGAGTACTGCATAATCAATTATTTGGAAACGGAAGGAATTAGGTGCTCCTCATTCAATCCAGTCCTGTAAATACTTCAGGAAGACGTTGTTCCTTCCTTGAAGTATCCGATAAGTAGCCTATACGCCCTGACATCACTGGATAGGAGAAAGCTATGTAATTGAAGCCTTGCCGATCGAGACACATATAAATCCTAGGAAGGGAGGAAGAGGGAAGGAAGGAAGTATTTTTGAAAGTATTCAGAGGACCACTAACTCTAAGCACAGGGTTTAATGGGGTCCTGTTTCCCTTCAAGGAGGGTCTGGCTGCGTCATTGCCTGTCCACAATTACACGGATGATTGGAGCCCTCAAAGGCATTTCCAGGAAAGCCCTCAAACATGGCTTCCTCGTAATAGGCCTGTTATGAGAAGAGCTCTCTCTCTCAATTCAATTTACTTTATTGGCATGACGTAACAATGAACATATTGCCAAAGTTTACTTTGGATATTTACAATATGAAAATAATGAGAATCAAAATTGTCAACGGGACAACAGTAACAATAACCAAGGGTCAAAATAACCACACATTGAACAATAAGCATACAGTAGAGGACATGTGCAGGTTGATTGGTCTGTCAGACACTGTCCCTCAACTTATGGCAGGCAGCAATGTAGTGTGCTGCCAACCCACAGCTCTCTGCGTCCTCCCCCAACAGGACAGGCAGCCTACTCTCATCAGAGAGGTCTTTGAAACCTTGAATAAGGGTTTCAAATTTGGATAAATGACACTCATTGTTTTTATATTTTTGACATTTTGTCATGTTGTTTCTCTCTTTCTGTCTCTCTCTCTCTCTCTTCTTTCTCTTGATCTCTCTTTCTGTCTCTCTCTCTTCTTTCTCTTGATCTCTTTCTGTCTCTCTCTTCTTTCTCTTGATCTCTCTTTCTGTCTCTCTCTTCTTTCTCTTGGTCTCTCTTTCTGTCTCTCTCTCTCTCTCTTCTTTCTCTTGATCTCTCTTTCTGTCTCTCTCTCTCTTCTTTCTCTTGATCTCTCTTTCTGTCTCTCTCTCTCTCTCTCTTCTTTCTCTTGGTCTCTCTTTCGGTCTCTCTCTCTCTCTTCTTTCTCTTGGTCTCTCTTTCTGTCCTTCTCTCTCCCTCTTCTTTGTCTCTCTCTTGATCTCTCTAAATTCAAGGGCTTTATTGGCATGGGAAACATATGTTAACATTGCCAAAGCTAGTGAAGTAAATAATCAACACAAGTGAAATAAACAATACAAATGAACAGCAAACATTACACTCAGAAGTTCCAAAAGAATCAAGACATTTCAAATGTCATATTATGTCTATATACAGTGTTGTAACGATGTGCAAATAGTTCAAGTACAAAAGGGAAAATAAGTAAACATATATTTACAATGGTGTTTGTTCTTCACTGGTTGTCCTTTTCTTGTGGTAACAGGTCACAAATCTTGCTGCTGTGTTGGCACACTGGTATTTCACCCAGTAGATATGGGAGTTTATCAAAATTGGATTTGTTTTCGAATACTTTGTAGATCTCTCGCCTTCTTTCCACTGTTTGAGAGGTCTAATTTCTAGACATTTAGAGAATTGTTTTGAACCACGGTTGATGAGTTCACCAGTTGGCCAGCACTTGATCCCTTTCCAGGGTCATTTAGAAGGCTGAACAGATATGCACAGTGAACTGCTGTTCACTAGTTATCGTACACTGCCGTAGCTGTGTTTTCCACTCAACATCATACTAGAACTCAGGCGATTGGACAGAATGGTTTTTAAACAACACTTGTGACTTTTATGAAACCGATAGATGTTTGTACAATGCATTATCTGTTTGTAATTATCTATATGTACGTGTCTTTTGTCCCTGCCAGTGGTAGTAGTCCTTAGTCAGCAGTGGGTGTGTATCTGGGCTTTTACTCCATCAGTGTTGCGCCTGTCAAGGGCTCCCTGTAGTCCTAAATGCCTCTAATCTGCTCTCTTCCTAATTAGATCCAACTCTCCATCGAGTCATTTCATGCCAAACTTCTCCACAGGGTGTTCAGTTGTGATTTAGAACTGCTCTGTTTTTGTGACTAAACTATTGCGTGGTTTGGGACTGTGTATTTTGAGCTTGGTACATTCCAGAGCCTGTCCTCAGAGTCCTCTACGCAAGGCAACTGAATGAGCCCAGCAGTTCAGACTATGGATGCACGTGTTTTTGCCTGTATCAAGTCATTAACCAATATCTTAGACCATACTAGTAGTAATCTGAATGAACCAAGCAGTTTAGACCGACAGAGTGAGTTTACAGTGAGAGATCCCCACATCCCGTACACATTACTGGCTGGGCTGATGGATATATAAGCATGTTGGACGAACAGAACAGCTGGCTGTTTTCATGACGACTCGGCCAAGTTTACAGTGTCCAGTCTCTCGGGACGAGCAAGCAAAACATTTTGTTTGGTGTCTAACCCAGCACGGTTTTAAGAGGGGGAAATCCTTTCTCACTCACTCATCTTTCCCTCTGCCTTGGGGACTTGGAGTGCCCATCGGTTGTTAGGTGATGATGCCATGCTTTGATGAGAAGATCATCTGATCAATAACTATCATCAATTTGGGTACGGGCGTTTGAGATCATGAAAGAGTTGGGGACGTTTGGGGTGTGACCGAGTCCTGTAGAATGCACGTGTGTGTGTGCGCGGAACATCTGTGTGTGACAGACCCTACTGTCTGTAACACAGTCCAGTTCAGAGGGAATGATGACAGACCCTACTGTCTAACACACAGCCCAGTTCAGAGTGAATGATGGCAGGTCCTACTGTCTAACACACAGTCCAGTTCAGAGTGAATGATGACAGGTCCTACTGTCTGTAAACACAGTCCAGTTCAGAGTGAATGACGACAGGCCCGTGTGCCAAATGGCTTATTTGCATATAGCCCTACTGTAGCTCTGATTGGCTATGGTGTAACGGTCTGTGTAGAGTCTGGTGCTGGACAAGACTGACACAATTCATTTACTGCAGGGCATATCAATTGTCCAAACCCATGGCCCTTTTCCCACTCTATATTGATATAGAATTTTCACTTGCCTTACTCTACACCATTTCCAAACAGTTCATGAAAGTGCTTGCTTCTCAAATGTAAGAAATTAGTCCTATTCTTTCTGGGGGTGTATATGAACATATTTTGATAAGATTTCATGTCCCTAAAATGCTGTCAATTTTAAGTATAACTATAAGAAATCTAAGATGTGCCAAATATATTCTATCCAGTTTAATGCTCCAGCATTTGGTTAGCAATTTTTTTAGCTAAGGGGCTAGATGTTAAGGTTAAGATCAAGCTTCTTGGTTACAAAAGAGACATTCTAGCCTGAGGACCAGTCTCTTTAACTAACAGTTGATCCTGATTCAATGACCCTCACAGCTATCCTCCAATCACAACGATTTTCCAAATATTTGGAACTATATCACTTTTTTTTTTCTCTCCACAGAACATGCTGGTATCCGGTTGCTAAGCAATTGTTCTGTTTGTCCAGATGAAACCAGCTAGCTCATGTCTTAATTCTCAAACTAAATACATACTGCATTTCCAACCACAAAACCTCTTTGCTTTGATTTTAAGCATCAAAATACTATCCTAGCTAACAGCTAAAGGTTGATTTTTTTACTTTATGTTGATGTTATTTCCAACAACCAATTCCTCCATAAATCCTGAGATTTGCCAAAAGACCAGTCACTTAGGCAATGAAATGGAGTGGCAAGGAACGTAATGTTAGCCAAAAAGACTGGTACCCAGAATAGAGACATTCAATCCCCTCCTGGATCAATATCCCTGTTGCCTAAATAGTTTTTATTTATAAAATAAAGTGAAATATCAGCCCTTGTAGGGGCTTCAGGTATTACTGTGCTATGCCCCCCAACCCTGTCCTTTCGACCAATCGATTGGTTGACATTTTTAAATGTGTATTTTTCCATATTTAAACACACCGTGATTGTCTCTCTGTCCTCACTGCTGCAGCGACCCGGGACCACCGCACATCAGCAGTGTTTGTGGCCACAGTCTGTGTTGCTGAAGCTGCAACATGATTACAACCATTTCTAGTTTCTTGTGTTTTTTTTCTCTGACTGAAAAGTTAACTTAGCGAAATCCCTAGTTTGTTTAGTCAAAACATTCCCTATTCCCTCAGCCCTTGCTCTCTTTAGGTGACACATGTATGCATCACATGCCCGTGGCCAATAGGGCCTGACCTATAGCATATCATAATTACATCAATAAATTGGTTATAAACAAACTCCAACACCATAATATGTGACAGCATAATATGAAGGATGTGAAAAAAACTGGTTGCTCAGGAGGGAAAGGGGAAGTCTGATGTGTGGAAGACATTTGACTTAGTTGTGGAAACTACTGGAGATCCAGAAAAAGGAGGATGGTTTTATGAGGAAACACTACATAGTAGGTGCTGTTAAATTATAAAAACACAATTCTGACGGTTTGGAACAATGTAAACAACACTAAAGTGGGTGTTAAAACTTTTTTTTTGTTAGATTTGGGAATGCAATTGCTGACATGTTGCAGTTTATTTATTATTTAGGCTAATTGTTCAAGGATCATTTCATTTTAAAACTAAAATGCTTTATTGCATTTCAAAGCATGAGTGACTCATATTTTGAAATATAGGCCTAAGTAAGTTACGGTATTAAGACGGCTAAACAGGATGTGCTCTTAGTCCTACAGCTCAATTGTGGCTATACAAGTCTACTATACTAAACCTACTTATGACGATGAAGAAGGAAAGAAATTCCACAAATCAACTTCTAACAAGGCACACCTGTTAATTGAAATGCATTCCAGGTGACTACCCCATGAGGCTGTTTGAGAGAATGCAAAGTGTGCAGAGCTGTCAAGGCAAAGGGTGGCTACTTTGAAGAATCTCAAATAAAAATGTTTTGATTACTACTAAAAATGTTTTTGGTTACTACTTGACTACTTGATTCCCGGGGGGGGGTCATACCACCGTATGGTACAGAAACTACCGGTGGTGGGGGGGGGGTCAGGATACCACCGTATGGTACAGAAACTACCGGGGGGGGGGGGGGGGGGGTCAGGATACCACCGTATGGTACAGAAACTACGGGGGGGGGGTCAGGATACCACCATATGGTACAGAAACTACGGGGGGGGGGGGGTCAGGATACCACCGTATGGTACAGAAACTACGGGGGGGGGGGGGGGGTCAGGATACCACCATATGGTACAGAAACTACGGGGGGGGGGGGGTCAGGATACCACCGTATGGTACAGAAACTACCGGTGGTGGGGGGGTCAGGATACCACCGTATGGTACAGAAACTACCGGTGGTGGGGGGGTCAGGATACCACCGTATGGTACAGAAACTACCGGTGGTGGGGGGGTCAGGATACCACCGTATGGTACAGAAACTACCGGGGGGGGGGGGTCAGGATACCACCGTATGGTACAGAAACTACTGGGGGGGGGTCAGGATACCACCGTATGGTACAGAAACTACCGGGGGGGGGGGGGGTCAGGATACCACCGTATGGTACAGAAACTACCGGTGGTGGGGGGGTCAGGATACCGCTGTATGGTACAGAAACTACCGGGGGGGGGGGTCAGGATACCACCGTATGGTACAGAAACTACCGGGGGGGGGGGGGGGTCAGGATACCACCGTATGGTACAGAAACTACCGGTGGTGGGGGGGGTCAGGATACCGCTGTATGGTACAGAAACTACCGGTGGTGGGGGGGGTCAGGATACCGCTGTATGGTACAGAAACTACCGGTGGTGGGGGGGGTCAGGATACCACCGTATGGTACAGAAACTACTGGTGGTGGGGGGGGTCAGGATACCACCGTATGGTACAGAAACTACCGGGGGGGGGGGGTGTGTCAGGATACCAACGTATGGTACAGAAACTACCGGAGGGGGGGGAGGGGGGTCAGGATACCACCGTATGGTACAGAAACTACCGGAGGGGGGGGGGTCAGGATACCGCTGTATGGTACAGAAACTACCGGTGGTGGGGGGGGTCAGGATACCGCTGTATGGTACAGAAACTACCGGTGGTGGGGGGGTCAGGATACCACCGTATGGTACAGAAACTACCGGTGGTGGGGGGGTCAGGATACCACCGTATGGTACAGAAACTACCGGGGGGGGGGGTGTGTCAGGATACCAACGTATGGTACAGAAACTACCGGGGGGGGGGGGGGGGGGGGTGTCAGGATACCACCGTATGGTACAGAAACTACCGGAGGGGGGGGGGGGGGGGGTCAGGATACCACCGTATGGTACAGAAACTACCGGAGGGGGGGGGGGGGGGGGTCAGGATACCACCGTATGGTACAGAAACTACCGGTGGTGGGGGGGTCAGGATACCACCGTATGGTACAGAAACGGTATGAACATCTGGATCCCGCCCAACACTAGATCATGCTATAACGCGCTGAGATTACATCATCCTTCATCTCTTTCATTTTCCAGAGGATGGGGAAAGAGGGAGGGAAGGGGGGACCAATATTAAGTGGATGTCTTTGAACCCCCGAGTGGATGAATTGAATGAATGAGGAAGAGAGATTTAAGAGGAGATGAGTGGGAGACATTCCTCACTGAGGCACTGAATATTATGAGAGGGAGAGAGAGACTTAAGATCAGTGTGTTAATTACGCAGAAGATGGGATTGGGTGATGATTAAAGAGAGCAAGAGAGATGAAGGGTAGATTAAATTTGAGATACGTTCCCTGCTCAGTGTCATCTCCTACTTCCAGTATTTACTTTTCCCCCTCCAGCACTAACAACCATGTGTAGTCTCTTGTCAAGGTGTAGACATTTGTCTCTTGCTGTAATGTTTGAGAGTGCCACAGACCTAATGTCCAACCTTCTCTCTGTCAAGCTCCAGGGAGTAGCCTGTTTATTTTTGGAAAGGGAGAGAAGCTGAGAGGAAAAGTATTGCAGTAAAGATGGTCTGATTGAAGGAGTGTCTAATATCAAAGATAAACATGACAGATTACATTTAAGCATTGTGAGGCTTAGAAGTGCGTGTGTGGGGCCTCCCGGGTGGCGCAGTGGTCTAGGGCACCGCATCGCAGTGCTAGCTGTGCCACCAGAGACTCTGGGTTCGAACCCAGGCTCTGTCGCAGACGGGCGCGCCCATTGGCCTAGCGTCGTCCGGGTTAGGGAGGGATATCCTTGTCTCATCGCGCACTAGCGTCTCCTGTGGTGGTCCGGGCGCAGTGCATGCTAACCAGGTTGCCAGTTGCATGGTGTTTCCTCCGACACATTGGTGCGACTGGCTTCCGGGTTGGATGGCGCTGTGTTAACCAGTTAGAGCTCTAGGGGCGCTATTTCATTTTTGGATAAAAAACGTTCCCGTTTTAAGCGCAATATTTTGTCACGAAAAGATGCTCGACTATGCATATTCTTGACAGTTTTGGAAAGAAAACACTCTGAAGTTTCAGAATCTGCAAAGATTTTGTCTGTAAGTGCCCCAGAACTCATTCTACAGGCGAAACCAAGATGATGCATCACCCAGGAATTAGCAGAATTTCTGAAGCTCTGTTTTCCATTCTCTCCTTATATGGCTGTGATTGCGCAACGAATGAGCCTACACTTTCTGTCGTTCGCCCAAGGTCTTAGCAGCATTGTGACGTATTTGTAGGCATATCATTGGAAGATTGACCATAAGAGACTACATTTTCCAAGTGTCCGCCTGGTGTCCTGCGTCGAATTCGGTGCGCAATTGCCAGCTGCTTCTACTTTACCATTTGATTCAGGGGAGAAAGCATGTGTCCAAGAACGATGTATCAATGAAGAGATATGTGAAAAACACCTTGATGATTGATTCTAAACAACGTTTGCCATGTTTTCAGTCGATATTATGGAGTTAATTTGGAAAAAAGTTTGCGTTTTGAGGACTGAATTTATGGATTTTTTTTGGTAGCCAAATGTGATGTATAAAACGGAGCTATTTCTAATACACAAGGAATCTTTTTGGAAAAACTGAGCATCTGCTATCTAACTGAGAGTATCCTCATTGAAAACATCAGAAGTTCTTCAAAGGTAAATGATTTTATTTGAAGGCTTTTATGTTTTTGTTAATGTTGCGTGCTGGATGCTAACGCTAATGCTAACGCTAAATGCTAACGCGAAATGCTAACTCTAGCTAGCTACTTTTACACAAATGATTGTTTTCCTATGGTTGAGAAGCATATTTTGAAAATCTGAGATGATAGTGTTGTTTACAAAAGGCTAAGCTTGAGAGATGGCATATTTATTTCATTTCATTTGCGATTTTCATAAATAGTTAACGTTGTGTTATGCTAATGAGCTTGCTGATAGATTTACACAATCCTGGATACAGGGGTTTTTTCATAGCTAAACGTGACGCAGAAAACGGAGCGATTTGTCCTAAACAAATAATCTTTCAGGAAAAACTGAACATTTGCTATCTGAGAGTCTCCTCATTGAAAACATCTGAAGTTCTTCAAAGGTAAATTATTTTTTTGAATGTTTTTCTGTTTTTTTGTGTAAATGTTGCCAGCTGAATGCTAATGCTAAATGCTACGTTAGCCATCAATACTGTTACACAAATGCTTGTTTTGCAATGGTTGAGAAGCATATTTTGAAAATCTGAGATGACAGTGTTGTTAACAAAAGGCTAAGCTTGAGAGCTAGCATATTTATTTCATTTCATTTGCGATTTTCATGAATAGTTAACGTTGCGTTATGGTAATGAGCTTGAGTCTGTATTCACGATCCCGGATCCGGGATGGGGAGATCAGAAAGGTTAAGAAGCAGTGCGGCTTGGGTTGTGTATCGGAGGATGCATGGCTTTCGACCTTTATCTCTCTCGAGCCTGTACGGGAGTTGTAGCGATGAGACAAGATACTACTAAAAACAATTGGGTACCACGAAATTGGGGAGAAAAGGGGGTAAATTAAAAAAATAAATAAAGAAGAGTGTGTGATCTCACTCTCTTTTAGAATGTTCTCAGTATACCTGGGTATGAGGGAGAGAGAGATAAGCCCTTTATACCTCAGGGGTCAAGTTATAGTTATCTGCCTTTTCAAAGCGCAAATCTGCATTTAGACAGTTTCACCTATATTTATGTTGAACGTTTTTTTTATTCAATAGAGTGATCAGGGGCATGCAACTACTTTTCATTCACACAAAATACATTAGTGCAACACATCAGGAAGACTAAGCTTCATTTTCATCAGATGATCATAGAAGTGCAACACTATTTGGCTAGCAGCCACAAGTGAACAAGCTGAACGAAACAGCAACTTATTTTTTCCGAAAACTATGCATGGTCATCATATTTAGAATGTTTATCATAGGAAATGTAGCAGGTTACATTCTTCCTAATGTTTAGCTTGAAGTTAATCTTGCATTTTACCAGAGAAAAGTGTACAGCTCAGTCAGAGTGCTGTCTGCTGGTAGAATAACCATTCATTACATTTTTATGTGAGCAGAGAAGTGCGACAAGCACAAAAATAGTTAGATGCCGAGCAGAAATTACAATAAGAAGCATTTTAGAGCTGTGTTTACAAAACGCAGCAAGATATTTTTTTTATGTGTGAAAAAGGCATAATTCTGCATTAACACAACCCCTGTCCTCTTGTCTGTCCTATGCCTAGAATGAGCTCTTCGAAGAGATCAAGTAGAGAAATTCTAGACTGGTTAGCTGACGTCAACGTCAGGAAAACGATGCGTGCACTTCAAAGGGTCAGAAGGCTGTGTGTAGTGACTCTGGATGGCCAGATAGCTAGCAACAAATGACAGGATTCCCCACATGGCATCTTAAGTGGCTCGTTTGAACTTGCTCTTGATACCATGTCTTGTTTCGAGGTGTTTTGACTTAATATTGCTAAAATGTGCTAGCTAGTGAGCGGTCGGTCGGTCAGTGTCACTGACCTCTCACGGTCCTGCTCCAGTAGGCAGGTGAGGTCGTCGCTGCGCTGCATGAAGGCGCGGTGCTGCTGGTCCTGCTCCTCCAGCCTGCAGAGGGCGCCACTATGGGAACGCTCCACCTGCAGCAGCTTCTCCAGCATCCGCCTGTAGCTCTGGTTCCCCGTCTCCACCAACCGGTCCAGCTAACTCAGAGCGAGAGACGGACATGAAGACTAGGCTAAACTTAAAACACTGTGGTTCTCATTGTGTCGTTTGAAACTGGCAATGGGTTAAATATGTTGGTTGGTTTATAATTCGCTATCTCTACTGCAAACCCATGGCTCAAAGCATACACACTCCTAAGTTTGACTGATGGCTTTAATAGAAATAGGGTTTATAGCCTGTTACCTCAGCCATGGGTTTCTCATAGACATCCTGCTGTTGGGCCTCAGAAGTCTGGTCCTGGAGTGAGTCTCTCTGCAGGGCTCGAAGCACCTCTCCTGTGGTGACAAAGCCATACTGGGCCTCCAGCAGAGCCAGATCCATTTTCTCTGCTTTCAGCACCGTGATCACCTCATCTCTTGCCTGGTGAGATGGATAGATATAATAAAAATGGAGGGATGAAGAATGAAAGAGATTAAGAGATTGGACTCCCAACAGACGGAGAAAATCTGTCCTATACAGCTGTGGTGTAGGCTGTGTTTGTCATGCTCTGTGAGGCATGTCTAGGAGTGTTTTACCCATGGTTTTAGACAGTCACAATAGGCTCCTCTGTTAGTCTGAATCATTCTGTCTCTACAGCTCACGTACAGCTGGGCTCAAAGTTTAGAACAAATGTCCCAGTGATGACGTCAATGCGTGATGTATGACGGTTACCACAGCCACAAAATCATAAACCTTGCCTATTTCTAAATTTTCTCTTATTAAAATGTGATTTTAAACCTAACCTTAACCACACTGCTAACCTTATTCCTAACCCTAACCTTAAATTAAGACCAAAAAGCTAATTTGTACGCCATAGCCAATTTTGACTTTGTGGCTGTTGTATCTAGTGGAAACAATGTACGACTCGCATTTTGACCAAATTGTGGTTTTGAACATGGCCAAGTCTGAGCTATAGCCTCGTACGACCATCCAGATCTGGTGAGCTTACAGAGCGCAGCGGTCATGACTGGATCAGGCTAATAGGTTAACTCCACTTCTATAAACCTAAGTCCAGATACACTAGGACTGGTCTGTCCTCACCTGTAGCTCTCCCTCCATTATACTGAGGAGGAACACAAGGTCATCCCTGGACAGGTCTTTCCCCCTCTCTCCTCCCATGCTGTCCCCCAGGACAGTGCCCTTGAGAGAGTCTAGGTGGGCCACGGAGTTCTGTGAACCATAGCCATTCCGGGCGGCCATGTTAGAGCTGTTGCTATGGGGACGCACCTGGGAGGGAGAGAGGGGTAGTGAGAGATTTAGGGACATGGAGAGGAAGTGTGAGAGGGAGAGAGTAAAGGGAGGTTATTGCAGTGACGGGGACAGAGGTTTCATTTGAAGCTGTGCACTCAAGTAGGCCTTGTTTGAATGAACTAGTGCCTGTGTGTATCAGTTACAGCTTTAATGACGTTTTATTACAGCTGATGTAAACAGTGAGGTACGTAGTCATAACCAGCCGCCCAGGGCTTAAAAGATGCATGATAAGCAAGCATGCTTGCTTATGTTTCTCAGGCCATCTATAGTTTCTCTGTTAGCACATAATTGACTGGGGGGGGCTGGCTGTCTGCTTGACCAAGGGCTTAATTACAGACCATATGAACTGCCGGTCTCTGTGTGTGTGTGTGCGTGGATGTGTGTTCTCAACAGGTTACAGCAACGGCAAACAATGCTGGTCCAACCGCAGAATATCCTTTTAATAAAGTAGGCCCAACAGTATGTCTCTACATACTCATTTAGAAGGAGTAACATTAAAGCATCTGAGAGAATCATCCTAATACCCAGCCAAAGCATTCTATGTTTAGAATTTAAGGGTCACACACATCACGAGCCAGTAGGTGAGCTCATACACAGAACACACACGCATGCACACAGTTAGGCCTGGTAACACACGCTAACGCACGTACACAAATACACTATAAACAGGACAAGAGTTTCCAGAGTTACACTGCAGTGAAAGATTAGTCTGATGTCCTAACAACACAAGAATGGGGGAGTAGGAATGTAGGCTACGGCTGCTATCATCAAAACAGTCCAATAAGGTCGTTTGAAAGAGGAAGCCAAAGTAGACAGATTATTAAAGGGGGTTTTGTGTGTGTGTGTGTGTGCGCGCGTCTGTGTGTGATTTGTCAAATCAAAGTTTATTGGTGCATACACAGTTTAGCAGATGTTCTAGCAGGTGCAGCATAATGCCAATGTTACTAGCTCATAACAATGCAGTAAAATGTCAAACAAGTACACAAATAATTACAATGTAAAAAAGTAAAAACAAGTTGTGACAAATCCAATTGTGTGTGTGTGTCAGAGCTGTCTGTCTAAGTTGTTATCCTCTCCTTATCGACTACTAAGACAGATGGAGATATCTGGCCTACATTTCCTCTGGCCTCCCTCGCTCCACTCGTTTACTGGGATGGAAGGAATGATAAAGTAAGCCTTTAATGAGGTCCCATTCTAACAGCAAGTACTTCCAACCTAGGACTCGCAGGCGCAAATGCCAGTACACAGCGCACACACACACACACACACACACACACACGCACACACAGGGCTGTGACGGTAATTGGAAAACCATGGCGTTGACTGTTTTGGATGGAGACCGGCATGAGAATGGAAAAAAACTGTCAAAACCATTGATAAAAAAAAATACATGTAATACAACGTTTTATCAATGTAATTTTTTTGTAGGTATACTTAACTCTCCCGCTATGGGTAAAGTATTGATTATATGGTATTGTTTTTCTAACTTACTCTGTCTATTACACTGTATAGATCTTTTGATCAGCAAATCCACTGAAAAAATAAAAATGTGAAGGTCAATTCAGTTCATTGGAGGGGGTGAAACGTGGGGCCCTGGGGTTAACTATAGCACCTATTAGAGAACTACCGATAGGGATTTTGTTGGGTCCGATGCCAATAATCTTTGGTGGAGGGGGTCAAGGATGCCAATGGCCGATATTCAATGTCATTAAATTAGAAAATGTTGGACAGCCATATATGCATTACTGCATCACATTTAAAATCAAATAATACATTTTACTTTGGTCAAATCAATCTAACAACATAATGGTAATCGTTTTATTTAAATGGAAAATCTCTTGATAAACTGGGTCAATCAAGATGGCATAGGCATACTCACAATACAGGTGAATGCATTTTCAATAGGAGTGTGTGCATGCATGACTTTATTAAGCTTGTTTTAGCTGATCAGTGGAGACTATGGTGCTACAGATGACAGTCTGTTTGCTTTCCATTTGGGACTTACATTAGCCTACTGATCAACAACATTTGAATGGAAGCGTCACTCCAGCATGTCATGCATGTATGGAAGGACATCATCTGGTTAGAGCCAGTTTGCGCTGTTCTGGGAAGGGAGTAGTACACAGCGATGTACGAAATTTTCAGTTTCTTGGTCGTTTCTCGCAATGAATATCCTTCATTTCTCAGAACAAGAATAGACTGACAAGTTTCAGAAGAAAGTTATTTGTTTCTGGCCATTTTGAGCCTTTAATCGAACCCACAAATGCTGACGCTCCAGATACTCAACTAGTCTAAAGAAGGCCAGTTTTATTGCTTCTTTAATCAGAACAATAGTTTTCAGCTGCGCTAACATAATTGCAAAAGGGTTTTCTAATGATCAATTAGCCTTTTTAAAATTATAAACTTGGATTAGCTAACACAATGTGCCGTTGGAACACGGTAGTGATGGTTGCTGATAATGGAACGCTGTACGCCTATGTAGATATTCCATAACAAATCTGCCGTTTCCAGCTAGAATGTTAATGTTGTAAATTACTAATGTCTACACCATAGTTCTGATAAATGTGATATTTTAATTGACAAAAAAAATAGCTTTTCTTTCAAAAACAATGATATTTCTAAGTGACCCCAAACTTTTTTTGTGTGTGTGTGTGTGTGTGTGTGTGTGTGTGTGTGTGTGTGTGTGTGTGTGTGGAAATCAGTCAAACTATGGATTTCACATGACTGAGAACACAGCTATACATTTGTTGGTCACAGATACCTTAAAAAAAAGGTAGGGGCATAGACCAGAGAACCAGTCAGTATCTGGTGTCACCACCATTTTCCTCATGCAATGCGACACATCTCCTTCGCATAGGGTTGATCAGGCTGTTGATTGTGGCCTGTGGAATGTTGTCCCACTCTTCAATTGCTGTGTGAAGTCGCTGGATGTTGGTGGGAACTGGAACACTATCGTGCATGTCAATCCAGAGCATCCCAAACATGCTCTTGTGAGTATGCAGGCCATGGAAGAACTGGTACATTTTCAGCTTCCAGGAATTGTGTACAAATCCTTGCGACATGGAGCCGTGCATTATCATGCTAAAACATGATGTGATGGCACCGGATTAATTGCACGACAATGGGCCTCAGGATCTTGTCACGACATCTTTGTTCATTCAAATTACGGTTGATAAAATGCAATTGTGTTTGTTGTCCGTATCTGTTGACTGCCCATACCATAACCCCACCGACACCATGGGGCGAGCAAACTTCTCGCCCCTACAACGCCATACACGTGGTCTGTGGTTGTGAGGCCGGTTTGACGTACTGCCAAATTCTCTTAAACGACATTGGAGGCTGCTTATGGTAGAGAAATTAACATTCAATTATCTGGCAACAGCTCTGGCGGACATTCCTGCACTTAAAACTTGAGACATCTGTGGGATTGTGTTGTGTGATAAAACTGCACATTTTAGAGTGGACTTTTGTTGTCCCGAGGACAGGGTGCACCCCTGTAATGATCATGCTGTTTAATCAGCTTCTTGATATACCACACCTGTCAGAGTGATGGATTATATTGGCAACGGACAAAGGCACACTAACATGGTTGTTAACAAATGTGTGCACAAAATGTTAGAGAAATAAGCCTTTTGTGTGTGGAACATTTCTGGGATCTTTTATTTCAGCTTATGAAATATGGGACCAACACAGCTTGCGAACCCCACAGATAAAAGGGTTAGTGAAGGGTTTGTGATACAGTGAATTATGGGAAATAATCTCTGTAAACAATTGTTGGAAAAATGACTTGTCGTGCTCAAAGTAGATGTCCTAACCGGCTTGCCAAAACGATAGTTTGTTAACAAGAAATTTGTTGAGTGGTTGAAACACTTAGGTTGGAGTCATTAAACCTTGTTTATGTAAACTTCCAACTTCAACTGTATATAGTTAGCTAGCTAACGAAAGCTACTGAAACAGATTATTGTTTTGCTATGTTTTTGGGGCATTGTTTGCATCCATGAGCAAGTTAGCTTTTTAACGACCAGCACTGTAGGTGTGCGAGACAACTTCACCAGAATCAAGGCATATGTATCGATGAATCGTTGTGACATATGAAATACGAGTGATAGTGTAATCAATGTGTAATAACTACGTCAAACCTGTATGAACGCGTTAAATTACTATGTGACGTGCAGTCATATTCAGGCCCCGATTTTTTTTTCAGCAGGCTTATTTGACACATCAAATAGTGTTATTTCACGTGTATCTTTTATGACATGCAAAGACCCAAGTGGCGTTCCATCAAAATCCTGGTTGAGAATGAAACGACTGACCAAATGAACAACAAAACAGCACAGCAATAAAATGAAAGAAATTGATTTTGATGATGTTTTACTGGTAATGGGGACTTGCCAACAAAATAACTTTTTGTGTGTGTGTGTGTAACCTTTATTTAACTAGGCAGGTCAGTTTTTATTTATTTACAATGACTGCCTACACCGGACAACGCCCGGGCCAATTGTGCGCCGCCCTTTGGGACTCCCAAACACTCCATCTCTGTTACCAAGGGAATGGGCTGAGTGAACAGGTACCATCTAGGAGGATACACAAACCAGGCTGAGGCCTGCACAAGCAACCGTCACATACACAGGCCTACATTGTCAGTGGATGTGTGTGGGGTTTTTGAGCTGAATATTTTAACAGGGTATGTTAATAGACATGATGTTCTATCTGCTGGCCTGGTCTGTGTTTCACGTGGACTAGTTCATGTTCTCTTGTCCATCCTGCTTTCCAATACACGTGCACTTCTGTGTTCCCTGTGCCTAATGATGAGAGACA
>NC_143024.1:82141982-82159482 GCF_057628025.1 Oncorhynchus mykiss | reverse complement strand
AGGGACAAGAGAGAGAAAGAGAGTTTAGAGACACAGGAGAGAGAAAGAGAGTTTAGAGGGACAAGAGAGAGAAAGAGAGTTTAGAGAGACAGGAGAGAGAGAGAGTTTAGAGACACAGGAGAGAGAAAGAGAGTTTAGAGGGACAAGAGAGAGAAAGAGAGTTCAGAGACACAAGAGAGAGAAAGAGAGTTAGAGACACAGGATAGAGAAAGAGAGTTTAGAGGGACAAGAGAGTGAAAGAGTTTAGAGACACAGGAGAGAGAAAGAGTTAGAGACACAGGAGAGAGAAAGAGAGTTAGAGACACAGGAGAGAGAGAGAGAGTTTAGAGACACAGGAGAGAGAGAGAGTTTAGAGACACAGGAGAGAGAAAGAGAGTTTAGAGGCACAGGAGAGAGAGAGAGAGTTCAGAGACACAAGAGAGAGAAAGAGAGTTAGAGACACAGGATAGAGAAAGAGAGTTTAGAGGGACAAGAGAGTGAAAGAGAGTTTAGAGACACAGGAGAGAGAAAGAGTTAGAGACACAGGAGAGAGAAAGAGAGTTAGAGACACAGGAGAGAGAGAGAGAGTTAGAGACACAAGAGAGAGAAAGAGAGTTAGAGACACAGGATAGAGAAAGAGAGTTTAGAGGGACAAGAGAGTGAAAGAGAGTTTAGAGACACAGGAGAGAGAGAGAGTTTAGAGGGACAGGAGAGAGAAAGAGAGTTAGAGACACAGGAGAGAGAGATAGATAGTTTAGCGGGACAAGAGAGAGAAAGACAGTTTAGAGGGACAGGAGAGAGAGAGAGAGTTTAGAGGGACAAGAGAGAGAAATAGAGGTAGAGACACGAGAGAAATAGAGGTATAGACATGAGAGAGAAAGAGAGTTAGAGACACAGGAGAGAGAAAGAGAGTTTAGAGGGACAAGAGAGAGAAAGAGAGTTTAGAGGGACAAGAGAGAGAAAGAGTTAGAGACACAGGAGAGAGAAAGAGAGTTAGAGACACAAGAGAGAGAAAGAGAGTTTAGAGACACAAGAGAGAGAAAGAGAGTTTAGAGACACAGGAGAGAGAAAGAGAGTTAGAGACACAGGAGAGAGAAAGAGAGTTAGAGACACAAGAGAGAGAAAGAGAGTTAGAGACACAGGAGAGAGAAAGAGAGTTAGAGACACAGGATAGAGAAAGAGAGTTTAGAGGGACAAGAGAGAGAAAGAGAGTTTAGAGACACAGGAGAGAGAAAGAGAGTTAGAGACACAAGAGAGAGAAAGAGAGTTAGAGACACAGGATAGAGAAAGAGAGTTTAGAGGGACAAGCGAGAGAAAGAGAGTTTAGAGACACAGGAGAGAGAGAGAGAGTTTAGAGACACAGGAGAGAGAGAGTTTAGAGACACAGGAGAGAGAAAGAGAGTTTAGAGACACAGGAGAGAGAAAGAGAGTTAGAGACACAAGAGAGAGAAAGAGAGTTAGAGACACAGGATAGAGAAAGAGAGTTTAGAGGGACAAGAGAGTGAAAGAGAGTTTAGAGACACAGGAGAGAGAGAGAGTTTAGAGGGACAGGAGAGAGAAAGAGAGTTAGAGACACAGGAGAGAGAGAAAGAGAGTTTAGCGGGACAAGAGAGAGAAAGAGAGTTTAGAGGGACAGGAGAGAGAGAGAGAGTTTAGAGACACAGGAGAGAGAAAGAGAGTTAGAGACACGAGAGAAATAGAGGTAGAGACACGAGAGAGAAAGAGAGTTAGAGAGAAAGAGAGTTAGAGACACAAGAGAGAGAAAGAGAGTTAGAGACACAGGATAGAGAAAGAGAGTTTAGAGGGACAAGAGAGAGAAAGAGAGTTTAGAGACACAGGAGAGAGATAGAGAGTTTAGAGACACAGGAGAGAGAAAGAGAGTTTAGAGACACAGGAGAGAGAAAGAGAGTTAGAGACACAAGAGAGAGAAAGAGAGTTAGAGACACAGGATAGAGAAAGAGAGTTTAGAGGGACAGGAGAGAGAAAGAGAGTTAGAGACACAGGAGAGAGAGATAGATAGTTTAGCGGGACAAGAGAGAGAAAGAGAGTTTAGAGGGACAGGAGAGAGAGAGAGAGTTTAGAGGGACAAGAGAGAGAAATAGAGGTAGAGACACGAGAGAAATAGAGGTAGAGACACGAGAGAGAAAGAGAGTTAGAGACACAGGAGAGAGAAAGAGAGTTAGAGACACAAGAGAGAGAAAGAGAGTTTAGAGACACAAGAGAGAGAAAGAGAGTTTAGAGACACAGGAGAGAGAAAGAGAGTTAGAGACACAGGAGAGAGAAAGAGAGTTAGAGACACAAGAGAGAGAAAGAGAGTTAGAGACACAGGAGAGAGAAAGAGAGTTAGAGACACAGGATAGAGAAAGAGAGTTTAGAGGGACAAGAGAGAGAAAGAGAGTTTAGAGACACAGGAGAGAGAAAGAGAGTTTAGAGGGACAAGAGAGAGAAAGAGAGTTTAGAGAGACAGGAGAGAGAGAGAGTTTAGAGACACAGGAGAGAGAAAGAGAGTTTAGAGGGACAAGAGAGAGAAAGAGAGTTCAGAGACACAAGAGAGAGAAAGAGAGTTAGAGACACAGGATAGAGAAAGAGAGTTTAGAGGGACAAGAGAGTGAAAGAGAGTTTAGAGACACAGGAGAGAGAAAGAGAGTTAGAGACACAGGAGAGAGAGAGAGAGTTTAGAGACACAGGAGAGAGAGAGAGTTTAGAGACACAGGAGAGAGAAAGAGAGTTTAGAGGCACAGGAGAGAGAGAGAGAGTTCAGAGACACAAGAGAGAGAAAGAGAGTTAGAGACACAGGATAGAGAAAGAGAGTTTAGAGGGACAAGAGAGTGAAAGAGAGTTTAGAGACACAGGAGAGAGAAAGAGTTAGAGACACAGGAGAGAGAAAGAGAGTTAGAGACACAGGAGAGAGAGAGAGAGTTAGAGACACAAGAGAGAGAAAGAGAGTTAGACACAGGATAGAGAAAGAGAGTTTAGAGGGACAAGAGAGTGAAAGAGAGTTTAGAGACACAGGAGAGAGAGAGAGTTTAGAGGGACAGGAGAGAGAAAGAGAGTTAGAGACACAGGAGAGAGAGATAGATAGTTTAGCGGGACAAGAGAGAGAAAGAGAGTTTAGAGGGACAGGAGAGAGAGAGAGAGTTTAGAGGGACAAGAGAGAGAAATAGAGGTAGAGACACGAGAGAAATAGAGGTATAGACACGAGAGAGAAAGAGAGTTAGAGACACAGGAGAGAGAAAGAGAGTTTAGAGGGACAAGAGAGAGAAAGAGAGTTTAGAGACACAAGAGAGAGAAAGAGAGTTTAGAGACACAGGAGAGAGAAAGAGAGTTAGAGACACAGGAGAGAGAAAGAGAGTTAGAGACACAAGAGAGAGAAAGAGAGTTAGAGACACAGGAGAAAGAAAGAGAGTTAGAGACACAGGATAGAGAAAGAGAGTTTAGAGGGACAAGAGAGAGAAAGAGAGTTTAGAGACACAGGAGAGAGAAAGAGAGTTAGAGACACAAGAGAGAGAAAGAGAGTTAGAGACACAGGATAGAGAAAGAGAGTTTAGAGGTACAAGAGAGAGAAAGAGAGTTTAGAGACACAGGAGAGAGAGAGAGAGTTTAGAGACACAGGAGAGAGAGAGAGAGTTTAGAGACACAGGAGAGAGAAAGAGAGTTTAGAGACACAGGAGAGAGAAAGAGAGTTAGAGACACAAGAGAGAGAAAGAGAGTTAGAGACACAGGATAGAGAAAGAGAGTTTAGAGGGACAAGAGAGTGAAAGAGAGTTTAGAGACACAGGAGAGAGAGAGAGTTTAGAGGGACAGGAGAGAGAAAGAGAGTTAGAGACACAGGAGAGAGAGAAAGAGAGTTTAGCGGGACAAGAGAGAGAAAGAGAGTTTAGAGGGACAGGAGAGAGAGAGAGAGTTTAGAGGGACAAGAGAGAGAAATAGAGGTAGAGACACAAGAGAAATAGAGGTAGAGACACGAGAGAGAAAGAGAGTTAGAGAGAAAGAGAGTTAGAGACACAAGAGAGAGAAAGAGAGTTTAGAGACACAAGAGAGTTTAGAGACACAGGAGAGAGAAAGAGAGTTAGAGACACAGGAGAGAGAAAGAGAGTTAGAGACACAGGAGAGAGAAAGAGAGTTAGAGACACAGGATAGAGAAAGAGAGTTTAGAGGGACAAGAGAGAGAAAGAGAGTTTAGAGACACAGGAGAGAGAAAGAGAGTTTAGAGGGACAAGAGAGAGAAAGAGAGTTTAGAGAGACAGGAGAGAGAGAGAGTTTAGAGACACAGGAGAGAGAAAGAGAGTTTAGAGGGACAAGAGAGAGAAAGAGAGTTTAGAGAGACAGGAGAGAGAGAGAGTTTAGAGACACAGGAGAGAGAAAGAGAGTTTAGAGGGACAGGAGAGAGAGAGAGAGAGAGAGAGTTTAGAGGGACAGGAGAGAGAGAGAGAAAGAGAGTTTAGAGGGACAGGAGAGAGAAAGAGAGTTAGAGACACAGGAGAGAGAGAGAGTTTAGAGGGACAAGAGAGAGAAAGAGAGTTTAGAGACACAGGAGAGAGAGAGAGTTTAGAGGGACAAGAGAGAGAAAGAGAGTTTAGAGGGACAGGAGAGAGAAATAGAGGTAGAGACACAGGAGAGAGAAAGAGAGTTTAGAGACACGGGAGAGAGAAAGAGAGTTTAGAGACACAAGAGAGAGAAAGAGAGTTTAGAGGGACAAGAGAGAGAAATAGAGGTAGAGACACGAGAGAAATAGAGGTAGAGACACGAGAGAGAAAGAGAGTTTAGAGACACAAGAGAGAGAAAGAGAGTTTAGAGGGACAAGATTGAGAAAGAGAGTTTAGAGGGACAAGAGAGAGAAAGAGTTAGAGACACAGGAGAGAGAAAGAGAGTTAGAGACACAGGAGAGAGAAAGAGAGTTTAGAGACACAGGAGAGAGAAAGAGAGTTAGAGACACAGGATAGAGAAAGAGAGTTAGAGACACAAGAGAGAGAAAGAGAGTTTAGAGACACAAGAGAGAGAAAGAGAGTTTAGAGACACAGGAGAGAGAAAGAGAGTTAGAGACACAGGAGAGAGAAAGAGAGTTAGAGACACAAGAGAGAGAAAGAGAGTTAGAGAAACAGGAGAGAGAAAGAGAGTTAGAGACACAGGATAGAGAAAGAGAGCTTAGAGGGACAAGAGAGAGAAAGAGAGTTTAGAGACACAGGAGAGAGAAAGAGAGTTTAGAAGGACAAGAGAGAGAAAGAGAGTTTAGAGAGACAGGAGAGAGAGAGAGTTTAGAGGGACAAGAGAGAGAAAGAGAGTTTAGAGACACAGGAGAGAGAGAGTTTAGAGACACAGGAGAGAGAAAGAGAGTTTAGAGGGACAAGAGAGAGAAAGAGAGTTTAGAGAGACAGGAGAGAGAGAGAGTTTAGAGACACAGGAGAGAGAAAGAGAGTTTAGAGGGACAGGAGAGAGAGAGAGAGAGAGAGAGAGAGAGAGAGAGAGAGAGAGAGAGTTTAGAGGGACAGGAGAGAGAGAGAAAGAGAGTTTAGAGGGACAGGAGAGAGAAAGAGAGTTTAGAGACACAGGAGAGAGAGAGAGTTTAGAGGGACAGGAGAGAAAAAGAGTTAGAGACACAGGAGAGAGAAAGAGAGTTAGAGACACAGGAGAGAGAAAGAGAGTTAGAGACAAAAGAGAGAGAAAGAGAGTTTAGAGACACAAGAGAGAGAAAGAGAGTTTAGAGACACAGGAGAGAGAAAGAGAGTTAGAGACACAGGAGAGAGAAAGAGAGTTAGAGACACAAGAGAGAGAAAGAGAGTTAGAGACACAGGAGAGAGAAAGAGAGTTAGAGACACAGGATAGAGAAAGAGAGTTTAGAGGGACAAGAGAGAGAAAGAGAGTTTAGAGACACAGGAGAGAGAAAGAGAGTTTAGAGGGACAAGAGAGAGAAAGAGAGTTTAGAGAGACAGGAGAGAGAGAGAGTTTAGAGACACAGGAGAGAGAAAGAGAGTTTAGAGGGACAAGAGAGAGAAAGAGAGTTCAGAGACACAAGAGAGAGAAAGAGAGTTAGAGACACAGGATAGAGAAAGAGAGTTTAGAGGGACAAGAGAGTGAAAGAGAGTTTAGAGACACAGGAGAGAGATAGAGTTAGAGACACAGGAGAGAGAAAGAGAGTTAGAGACACAGGAGAGAGAGAGAGAGAGAGTTTAGAGACACAGGAGAGAGAGAGAGTTTAGAGACACAGGAGAGAGAAAGAGAGTTTAGAGGCACAGGAGAGAGAGAGAGAGTTCAGAGACACAAGAGAGAGAAAGAGAGTTAGAGACACAGGATAGAGAAAGAGAGTTTAGAGGGACAAGAGAGTGAAAGAGAGTTTAGAGACACAGGAGAGAGAAAGAGTTAGAGACACAGGAGAGAGAAAGAGAGTTAGAGACACAGGAGAGAGAGAGAGAGTTAGAGACACAAGAGAGAGAAAGAGAGTTAGAGACACAGGATAGAGAAAGAGAGTTTAGAGGGACAAGAGAGTGAAAGAGAGTTTAGAGACACAGGAGAGAGAGAGAGTTTAGAGGGACAGGAGAGAGAAAGAGAGTTAGAGACACAGGAGAGAGAGATAGATAGTTTAGCGGGACAAGAGAGAGAGAGAGTTTAGAGGGACAGGAGAGAGAGAGAGTTTAGAGGGACAAGAGAGAGAAATAGAGGTAGAGACACGAGAGAAATAGAGGTATAGACACGAGAGAGAAAGAGAGTTAGAGACACAGGAGAGAGAAAGAGAGTTTAGAGGGACAAGAGAGAGAAAGAGAGTTTAGAGGGACAAGAGAGAGAAAGAGTTAGAGACACAGGAGAGAGAAAGAGAGTTAGAGACACAAGAGAGAGAAAGAGAGTTTAGAGACACAAGAGAGAGAAAGGGAGTTTAGAGACACAGGAGAGAGAAAGATAGTTAGAGACACAGGAGAGAGAGAGAAAGAGAGTTAGAGACACAAGAGAGAGAAAGAGTTAGAGACACAGGATAGAGAAAGAGAGTTTAGAGGGACAAGAGAGAGAAAGAGAGTTAGAGACACAAGAGAGAGAAAGAGAGTTAGAGACACAGGATAGAGAAAGAGAGTTTAGAGGGACAAGAGAGAGAAAGAGAGTTTAGAGGGACAAGAGAGAGAGAGAGAGTTTAGAGACACAGGAGAGAGAAAGAGAGTTTAGAGACACAGGAGAGAGAAAGAGAGTTTAGAGACACAGGAGAGAGAAAGAGAGTTAGAGACACAAGAGAGAGAAAGAGAGTTAGAGACACAGGATAGAGAAAGAGAGTTTAGAGGGACAAGAGAGTGAAAGAGAGTTTAGAGACACAGGAGAGAGAAAGAGTTAGAGACACAGGATAGAGAAAGAGAGTTTAGAGGGACAAGAGAGAGAAAGAGAGTTAGAGACACAAGAGAGAGAAAGAGAGTTAGAGACACAGGATAGAGAAAGAGAGTTTAGAGGGACAAGAGAGAGAAAGAGAGTTTAGAGGGACAAGAGAGAGAGAGAGAGTTTAGAGACACAGGAGAGAGAAAGAGAGTTTAGAGACACAGGAGAGAGAAAGAGAGTTTAGAGACACAGGAGAGAGAAAGAGAGTTAGAGACACAAGAGAGAGAAAGAGAGTTAGAGACACAGGATAGAGAAAGAGAGTTTAGAGGGACAAGAGAGTGAAAGAGAGTTTAGAGACACAGGAGAGAGAGAGAGTTTAGAGGGACAGGAGAGAGAAAGAGAGTTAGAGACACAGGAGAGAGAGAAAGAGAGTTTAGCGGGACAAGAGAGAGAAAGAGAGTTTAGAGGGACAGGAGAGAGAGAGAGAGTTTAGAGGGACAAGAGAGAGAAATAGAGGTAGAGACACGAGAGAAATAGAGGTAGAGACACGAGAGAGAAAGAGAGTTAGAGAGAAAGAGAGTTAGAGACACAAGAGAGAGAAAGAGAGTTTAGAGACACAAGAGAGAGAAAGAGAGTTTAGAGACACAGGAGAGAGAAAGAGAGTTAGAGACACAGGAGAGAGAAAGAGAGTTAGAGACACAAGAGAGAGAAAGAGAGTTAGAGACACAGGAGAGAGAAAGAGAGTTAGAGACACAGGATAGAGAAAGAGAGTTTAGAGGGACAAGAGAGAGAAAGAGAGTTTAGAGACACAGGAGAGAGAACGAGAGTTTAGAGGGACAAGAGAGAGAAAGAGAGTTTAGAGAGACAGGAGAGAGAGAGAGTTTAGAGGGACAAGAGAGAGAAAGAGAGTTTAGAGAGACAGGAGAGAGAGAGAGTTTAGAGACACAGGAGAGAGAAAGAGAGTTTAGAGGGACAGGAGAGAGAGAGAGTTTAGAGGGACAGGAGAGAGAGAGAAAGAGAGTTTAGAGAAACAGGAGAGAGAAAGAGAGTTTAGAGACACAAGAGAGAGAGAGTTTAGAGGGACAGGAGAGAAAAAGAGTTAGAGACACAGGAGAGAGAAAGAGAGTTTAGAGACACAGGAGAGAGAAAGAGAGTTAGAGACACAGGAGAGAGAGAGAGTTTAGAGGGACAAGAGAGAGAAAGAGAGTTTAGAGACACAGGAGAGAGAGAGAGTTTAGAGGGACAAGAGAGAGAAAGAGAGTTTAGAGGGACACGAGAGAGAAATAGAGGTAGCGACACAGGAGAGAGAAAGAGAGTTTAGAGACACAGGAGAGAGAAAGAGAGTTTAGAGACACAAGAGAGAGAAAGAGAGTTTAGAGGGACAAGAGAGAGAAATAGATGTAGAGACACGAGAGAAATAGAGGTAGAGACACGAGAGAGAAAGAGAGTTTAGAGACACAAGAGAGAGAAAGAGAGTTTAGAGGGACAAGAGAGAGAAAGAGAGTTTAGAGACACAGGAGAGAGAGAGAGTTTAGAGGGACAAGAGAGAGAAAGAGAGTTTAGAGGGACAGGAGAGAGAAAGAGAGGTAGCGACACAGGAGAGAGAAAGAGAGTTTAGAGACACAGGAGAGAGAAAGAGAGTTTAGAGACACAAGAGAGAGAAAGAGAGTTTAGAGGGACAAGAGAGAGAAATAGATGTAGAGACACGAGAGAAATAGAGGTAGAGACACGAGAGAGAAAGAGAGTTTAGAGACACAAGAGAGAGAAAGAGAGTTTAGAGGGACAAGATTGAGAAAGAGAGTTTAGAGGGACAAGAGAGAGAAAGAGTTAGAGACACAGGATAGAGAAAGAGAGTTTAGAGGGACAAGAGAGAGAAAGAGAGTTAGAGACACAAGAGAGAGAAAGAGAGTTAGAGACACAGGATAGAGAAAGAGAGTTTAGAGGGACAAGAGAGAGAAAGAGAGTTTAGAGGGACAAGAGAGAGAGAGAGAGTTTAGAGACACAGGAGAGAGAAAGAGAGTTTAGAGACACAGGAGAGAGAAAGAGAGTTTAGAGACACAGGAGAGAGAAAGAGAGTTAGAGACACAAGAGAGAGAAAGAGAGTTAGAGACACAGGATAGAGAAAGAGAGTTTAGAGGGACAAGAGAGTGAAAGAGAGTTTAGAGACACAGGAGAGAGAAAGAGTTAGAGACACAGGATAGAGAAAGAGAGTTTAGAGGGACAAGAGAGAGAAAGAGAGTTAGAGACACAAGAGAGAGAAAGAGAGTTAGAGACACAGGATAGAGAAAGAGAGTTTAGAGGGACAAGAGAGAGAAAGAGAGTTTAGAGGGACAAGAGAGAGAGAGAGAGTTTAGAGACACAGGAGAGAGAAAGAGAGTTTAGAGACACAGGAGAGAGAAAGAGAGTTTAGAGACACAGGAGAGAGAAAGAGAGTTAGAGACACAAGAGAGAGAAAGAGAGTTAGAGACACAGGATAGAGAAAGAGAGTTTAGAGGGACAAGAGAGTGAAAGAGAGTTTAGAGACACAGGAGAGAGAGAGAGTTTAGAGGGACAGGAGAGAGAAAGAGAGTTAGAGACACAGGAGAGAGAGAAAGAGAGTTTAGCGGGACAAGAGAGAGAAAGAGAGTTTAGAGGGACAGGAGAGAGAGAGAGAGTTTAGAGGGACAAGAGAGAGAAATAGAGGTAGAGACACGAGAGAAATAGAGGTAGAGACACGAGAGAGAAAGAGAGTTAGAGAGAAAGAGAGTTAGAGACACAAGAGAGAGAAAGAGAGTTTAGAGACACAAGAGAGAGAAAGAGAGTTTAGAGACACAGGAGAGAGAAAGAGAGTTAGAGACACAGGAGAGAGAAAGAGAGTTAGAGACACAAGAGAGAGAAAGAGAGTTAGAGACACAGGAGAGAGAAAGAGAGTTAGAGACACAGGATAGAGAAAGAGAGTTTAGAGGGACAAGAGAGAGAAAGAGAGTTTAGAGACACAGGAGAGAGAACGAGAGTTTAGAGGGACAAGAGAGAGAAAGAGAGTTTAGAGAGACAGGAGAGAGAGAGAGTTTAGAGGGACAAGAGAGAGAAAGAGAGTTTAGAGAGACAGGAGAGAGAGAGAGTTTAGAGACACAGGAGAGAGAAAGAGAGTTTAGAGGGACAGGAGAGAGAGAGAGTTTAGAGGGACAGGAGAGAGAGAGAAAGAGAGTTTAGAGAAACAGGAGAGAGAAAGAGAGTTTAGAGACACAAGAGAGAGAGAGTTTAGAGGGACAGGAGAGAAAAAGAGTTAGAGACACAGGAGAGAGAAAGAGAGTTTAGAGACACAGGAGAGAGAAAGAGAGTTAGAGACACAGGAGAGAGAGAGAGTTTAGAGGGACAAGAGAGAGAAAGAGAGTTTAGAGACACAGGAGAGAGAGAGAGTTTAGAGGGACAAGAGAGAGAAAGAGAGTTTAGAGGGACACGAGAGAGAAATAGAGGTAGCGACACAGGAGAGAGAAAGAGAGTTTAGAGACACAGGAGAGAGAAAGAGAGTTTAGAGACACAAGAGAGAGAAAGAGAGTTTAGAGGGACAAGAGAGAGAAATAGATGTAGAGACACGAGAGAAATAGAGGTAGAGACACGAGAGAGAAAGAGAGTTTAGAGACACAAGAGAGAGAAAGAGAGTTTAGAGGGACAAGAGAGAGAAAGAGAGTTTAGAGACACAGGAGAGAGAGAGAGTTTAGAGGGACAAGAGAGAGAAAGAGAGTTTAGAGGGACAGGAGAGAGAAAGAGAGGTAGCGACACAGGAGAGAGAAAGAGAGTTTAGAGACACAGGAGAGAGAAAGAGAGTTTAGAGACACAAGAGAGAGAAAGAGAGTTTAGAGGGACAAGAGAGAGAAATAGATGTAGAGACACGAGAGAAATAGAGGTAGAGACACGAGAGAGAAAGAGAGTTTAGAGACACAAGAGAGAGAAAGAGAGTTTAGAGGGACAAGATTGAGAAAGAGAGTTTAGAGGGACAAGAGAGAGAAAGAGTTAGAGACACAGGAGAGAGAAAGAGAGTTAGAGACACAGGAGAGAGAAAGAGAGTTTAGAGACACAGGAGAGAGAAAGAGAGTTAGAGACACAGGATAGAGAAAGAGAGTTAGAGACACAAGAGAGAGAAAGAGAGTTTAGAGACACAAGAGAGAGAAAGAGAGTTTAGAGACACAGAAGAGAGAAAGAGAGTTAGAGACACAGGAGAGAGAAAGAGAGTTAGAGACACAAGAGAGAGAAAGAGAGTTAGAGACACAGGAGAGAGAAAGAGAGTTAGAGACACAGGATAGAGAAAGAGAGTTTAGAGGGACAAGAGAGAGAAAGAGAGTTTAGAGACACAGGAGAGAGAAAGAGAGTTTAGAGGGACAAGAGAGAGAAAGAGAGTTTAGAGAGACAGGAGAGAGAGAGAGTTTAGAGGGACAGGAGAGAGAGAGAAAGAGAGTTTAGAGGGACAGGAGAGAGAAAGAGAGTTTAGAGACACAAGAGAGAGAGAGTTTAGAGGGACAGGAGAGAAAAAGAGTTAGAGACACAGGAGAGAGAAAGAGAGTTTAGAGACACAGGAGAGAGAAAGAGAGTTAGAGACACAGGAGAGAGAGAGAGTTTAGAGGGACAAGAGAGAGAAAGAGAGTTTAGAGACACAGGAGAGAGAGAGAGAGTTTAGAGGGACAAGAGAGAGAAAGAGAGTTTAGAGGGACACGAGAGAGAAATAGAGGTAGCGACACAGGAGAGAGAAAGAGAGTTTAGAGACACAGGAGAGAGAAAGAGAGTTTAGAGACACAAGAGAGAGAAAGAGAGTTTAGAGGGACAAGAGAGAGAAATAGATGTAGAGACACGAGAGAAATAGAGGTAGAGACACGAGAGAGAAAGAGAGTTTAGAGACACAAGAGAGAGAAAGAGAGTTTAGAGGGACAAGAGAGAGAAAGAGAGTTTAGAGACACAGGAGAGAGAGAGAGTTTAGAGGGACAAGAGAGAGAAAGAGAGTTTAGAGGGACAGGAGAGCGAAATAGAGGTAGCGACACAGGAGAGAGAAAGAGAGTTTAGAGACACAGGAGAGAGAAAGAGAGTTTAGAGACACAAGAGAGAGAAAGAGAGTTTAGAGGGACAAGAGAGAGAAATAGATGTAGAGACACGAGAGAAATAGAGGTAGAGACACGAGAGAGAAAGAGAGTTTAGAGACACAAGAGAGAGAAAGAGAGTTTAGAGGGACAAGATTGAGAAAGAGAGTTTAGAGGGACAAGAGAGAGAAAGAG
The DNA here is from genome assembly GCF_057628025.1 of Oncorhynchus mykiss. Taxonomy (NCBI): domain Eukaryota; kingdom Metazoa; phylum Chordata; class Actinopteri; order Salmoniformes; family Salmonidae; genus Oncorhynchus; species Oncorhynchus mykiss. The sequence continues at coordinate 82,146,970 of NC_143024.1, read as the reverse complement.
TTAGAGACACAGGAGAGAGAAAGAGAGTTAGAGACACAGGAGAGAGAAAGAGAGTTTAGAGACACAGGAGAGAGAAAGAGAGTTAGAGACACAAGAGAGAGAAAGAGAGTTTAGAGACACAAGAGAGAGAAAGAGAGTTTAGAGACACAGAAGAGAGAAAGAGAGTTAGAGACACAGGAGAGAGAAAGAGAGTTTAGAGACACAGGAGAGAGAAAGAGAGTTAGAGACACAGGATAGAGAAAGAGAGTTAGAGACACAAGAGAGAGAAAGAGAGTTTAGAGACACAAGAGAGAGAAAGAGAGTTTAGAGACACAGAAGAGAGAAAGAGAGTTAGAGACACAGGAGAGAGAAAGAGAGTTAGAGACACAAGAGAGAGAAAGAGAGTTTAGAGACACAGGAGAGAGAGAGAGTTTAGAGGGACAAGAGAGAGAAAGAGAGTTTAGAGGGACAGGAGAGAGAAATAGAGGTAGCGACACAGGAGAGAGAAAGAGAGTTTAGAGACACAGGAGAGAGAAAGAGAGTTTAGAGACACAAGAGAGAGAAAGAGAGTTTAGAGGGACAAGAGAGAGAAATAGATGTAGAGACACGAGAGAAATAGAGGTAGAGACACGAGAGAGAAAGAAAGTTTAGAGACACAAGAGAGAGAAAGAGAGTTTAGAGGGACAAGATTGAGAAAGAGAGTTTAGAGGGACAAGAGAGAGAAAGAGTTAGAGACACAGGAGAGAGAAAGAGAGTTTAGAGGGACAAGAGAGAGAAAGAGTTAGAGACACAGGAGAGAGAAAGAGAGTTAGAGACACAGGATAGAGAAAGAGAGTTAGAGACACAAGAGAGAGAAAGAGAGTTTAGAGACACAAGAGAGAGAAAGAGAGTTTAGAGACACAGAAGAGAGAAAGAGAGTTAGAGACACAGGAGAGAGAAAGAGAGTTAGAGACACAAGAGAGAGAAAGAGAGTTAGAGACACAGGAGAGAGAAAGAGAGTTAGAGACACAGGATAGAGAGAGTTTAGAGGGACAAGAGAGAGAAAGAGAGTTTAGAGACACAGGAGAGAGAAAGAGAGTTTAGAGGGACAAGAGAGAGAAAGAGAGTTTAGAGAGACAGGAGAGAGAGAGAGTTTAGAGACACAGGAGAGAGAAAGAGAGTTTAGAGGGACAATAGAGAGAAAGAGAGTTTAGAGAGACAGGAGAGAGAGAGAGTTTAGAGACACAGGAGAGAGAAAGAGTTAGAGACACAGGAGAGAGAAAGAGAGTTAGAGACACAGGAGAGAGAGAGAGAGTTAGAGACACAAGAGAGAGAAAGAGAGTTAGAGACACAGGATAGAGAAAGAGAGTTTAGAGGGACAAGAGAGTGAAAGAGAGTTTAGAGACACAGGAGAGAGAGAGAGTTTAGAGGGACAGGAGAGAGAAAGAGAGTTAGAGACACAGGAGAGAGAGATAGATAGTTTAGCGGGACAAGAGAGAGAAAGAGAGTTTAGAGGGACAGGAGAGAGAGAGAGAGTTTAGAGGGACAAGAGAGAGAAATAGAGGTAGAGACACGAGAGAAATAGAGGTATAGACACGAGAGAGAAAGAGAGTTAGAGACACAGGAGAGAGAAAGAGAGTTTAGAGGGACAAGAGAGAGAAAGAGAGTTTAGAGGGACAAGAGAGAGAAAGAGTTAGAGACACAGGAGAGAGAAAGAGAGTTAGAGACACAGGATAGAGAAAGAGAGTTAGAGACACAAGAGAGAGAAAGAGAGTTTAGAGACACAAGAGAGAGAAAGAGAGTTTAGAGACACAGAAGAGAGAAAGAGAGTTAGAGACACAGGAGAGAGAAAGAGAGTTAGAGACACAAGAGAGAGAAAGAGAGTTAGAGACACAGGAGAGAGAAAGAGAGTTAGAGACACAGGATAGAGAAAGAGAGTTTAGAGGGACAAGAGAGAGAAAGAGAGTTTAGAGACACAGGAGAGAGAAAGAGAGTTTAGAGGGACAAGAGAGAGAAAGAGAGTTTAGAGAGACAGGAGAGAGAGAGAGTTTAGAGACACAGGAGAGAGAAAGAGAGTTTAGAGGGACAATAGAGAGAAAGAGAGTTTAGAGAGACAGGAGAGAGAGAGAGTTTAGAGACACAGGAGAGAGAAAGAGTTAGAGACACAGGAGAGAGAAAGAGAGTTAGTGACACAGGAGAGAGAGAGAGAGTTAGAGACACAAGAGAGAGAAAGAGAGTTAGAGACACAGGATAGAGAAAGAGAGTTTAGAGGGACAAGAGAGTGAAAGAGAGTTTAGAGACACAGGAGAGAGAGAGAGTTTAGAGGGACAGGAGAGAGAAAGAGAGTTAGAGACACAGGAGAGAGAGATAGATAGTTTAGCGGGACAAGAGAGAGAAAGAGAGTTTAGAGGGACAGGAGAGAGAGAGAGAGTTTAGAGGGACAAGAGAGAGAAATAGAGGTAGAGACACGAGAGAAATAGAGGTATAGACACGAGAGAGAAAGAGAGTTAGAGACACAGGAGAGAGAAAGAGAGTTTAGAGGGACAAGAGAGAGAAAGAGAGTTTAGAGGGACAAGAGAGAGAAAGAGTTAGAGACACAGGAGAGAGAAAGAGAATTAGAGACACAAGAGAGAGAAAGAGAGTTTAGAGACACAAGAGAGAGAAAGAGAGTTTAGAGACACAGGAGAGAGAAAGAGAGTTAGAGACACAGGAGAGAGAAAGAGAGTTTAGAGGCACAGGAGAGAGAGAGAGAGTTCAGAGACACAAGAGAGAGAAAGAGAGTTAGAGACACAGGATAGAGAAAGAGAGTTTAGAGGGACAAGAGAGTGAAAGAGAGTTTAGAGACACAGGAGAGAGAAAGAGAGTTAGAGACACAGGAGAGAGAGAGAGAGTTAGAGACACAAGAGAGAGAAAGAGAGTTAGAGACACAGGATAGAGAAAGAGAGTTTAGAGGGACAAGAGAGTGAAAGAGAGTTTAGAGACACAGGAGAGAGAGAGAGTTTAGAGGGACAGGAGAGAGAAAGAGAGTTAGAGACACAGGAGAGAGAGATAGATAGTTTAGCGGGACAAGAGAGAGAAAGAGAGTTTAGAGGGACAGGAAAGAGAGAGAGAGTTTAGAGGGACAAGAGAGAGAAATAGAGGTAGAGACACGAGAGAAATAGAGGTATAGACACGAGAGAGAAAGAGAGTTAGAGACACAGGAGAGAGAAAGAGAGTTTAGAGGGACAAGAGAGAGAAAGAGAGTTTAGAGGGACAAGAGAGAGAAAGAGTTAGAGACACAGGAGAGAGAAAGAGAGTTAGAGACACAAGAGAGAGAAAGAGAGTTTAGAGACACAAGAGAGAGAAAGGGAGTTTAGAGACACAGGAGAGAGAAAGAGAGTTAGAGACACAGGAGAGAGAGAGAAAGAGAGTTAGAGACACAAGAGAGAGAAAGAGTTAGAGACACAGGATAGAGAAAGAGAGTTTAGAGGGACAAGAGAGAGAAAGAGAGTTTAGAGACACAGGAGAGAGAAAGAGAGTTAGAGACACAAGAGAGAGAAAGAGAGTTAGAGACACAGGATAGAGAAAGAGAGTTTAGAGGGACAAGAGAGAGAAAGAGAGTTTAGAGATACAGGAGAGAGAGAGAGAGTTTAGAGACACAGGAGAGAGAAAGAGAGTTTAGAGACACAGGAGAGAGAAAGAGAGTTAGAGACACAAGAGAGAGAAAGAGAGTTAGAGACACAGGATAGAGAAAGAGAGTTTAGAGGGACAAGAGAGTGAAAGAGAGTTTAGAGACACAGGAGAGAGAGAGAGTTTAGAGGGACAGGAGAGAGAAAGAGAGTTTAGCGGGACAAGAGAGAGAAAGAGAGTTTAGAGGGACAGGAGAGAGAGAGAGAGTTTAGAGGGACAAGAGAGAGAAATAGAGGTAGAGACACGAGAGAAATAGAGGTAGAGACACGAGAGAGAAAGAGAGTTAGAGAGAAAGAGAGTTAGAGACACAAGAGAGAGAAAGAGAGTTTAGAGACACAAGAGAGAGAAAGAGAGTTTAGAGACACAGGAGAGAGAAAGAGAGTTAGAGACACAGGAGAGAGAAAGAGAGTTAGAGACACAAGAGAGAGAAAGAGAGTTAGAGACACAGGAGAGAGAAAGAGAGTTAGAGACACAGGATAGAGAAAGAGAGTTTAGAGGGACAAGAGAGAGAAAGAGAGTTTAGAGACACAGGAGAGAGAAAGAGAGTTTAGAGGGACAAGAGAGAGAAAGAGAGTTTAGAGAGACAGGAGAGAGAGAGAGTTTAGAGACACAGGAGAGAGAAAGAGAGTTTAGAGGGACAAGAGAGAGAAAGAGAGTTTAGAGAGACAGGAGAGAGAGAGAGTTTAGAGACACAGGAGAGAGAAAGAGAGTTTAGAGGGACAGGAGAGAGAGAGAGTTTAGAGGGACAGGAGAGAGAGAGAAAGAGAGTTTAGAGAAACAGGAGAGAGAAAGAGAGTTTAGAGACACAAGAGAGAGAGAGTTTAGAGGGACAGGAGAGAAAAAGAGTTAGAGACACAGGAGAGAGAAAGAGAGTTTAGAGACACAGGAGAGAGAAAGAGAGTTAGAGACACAGGAGAGAGAGAGAGTTTAGAGGGACAAGAGAGAGAAAGAGAGTTTAGAGACACAGGAGAGAGAGAGAGTTTAGAGGGACAAGAGAGAGAAAGAGAGTTTAGAGGGACACGAGAGAGAAATAGAGGTAGCGACACAGGAGAGAGAAAGAGAGTTTAGAGACACAGGAGAGAGAAAGAGAGTTTAGAGACACAAGAGAGAGAAAGAGAGTTTAGAGGGACAAGAGAGAGAAATAGATGTAGAGACACGAGAGAAATAGAGGTAGAGACACGAGAGAGAAAGAGAGTTTAGAGACACAAGAGAGAGAAAGAGAGTTTAGAGGGACAAGAGAGAGAAAGAGAGTTTAGAGACACAGGAGAGAGAGAGAGTTTAGAGGGACAAGAGAGAGAAAGAGAGTTTAGAGGGACAGGAGAGAGAAATAGAGGTAGCGACACAGGAGAGAGAAAGAGAGT
>NC_143024.1:82131982-82136982 GCF_057628025.1 Oncorhynchus mykiss | reverse complement strand
AGAGACACAGGAGAGAGAGAGAGTTTAGAGGAACAGGAGAGAAAAAGAGTTAGAGACACAGGAGAGAGAAAGAGAGTTTAGAGACACAGGAGAGAGAAAGAGAGTTAGAGACACAGGAGAGAGAGAGAGAGTTTAGAGGGACAAGAGAGAGAAAGAGAGTTTAGAGACACAGGAGAGAGAGAGAGTTTAGAGGGACAAGAGAGAGAAAGAGAGTTTAGAGGGACAGGAGAGAGAAATAGAGGTAGAGACACAGGAGAGAGAAAGAGAGTTTAGAGACACAGGAGAGAGAAAGAGAGTTTAGAGACACAAGAGAGAGAAAGAGAGTTTAGAGGGACAAGAGAGAGAAATAGAGGTAGAGACACGAGAGAAATAGAGGTAGAGACACGAGAGAGAAAGAGAGTTTAGAGACACAAGAGAGAGAAAGAGAGTTTAGAGGGACAAGATTGAGAAAGAGTTTAGAGGGACAAGAGAGAGAAAGAGAGTTTAGAGGGACAAGATTGAGAAAGAGAGTTTAGAGGGACAAGAGAGAGAAAGAGAGTTAGAGACACAGGAGAGAGAAAGAGAGTTTAGAGACACAGGAGAGAGAAAGAGAGTTAGAGACACAGGAGAGAGAAAGAGAGTTAGAGACACAAGAGAGAGAAAGAGAGTTTAGAGACACAAGAGAGAGAAAGAGAGTTTAGAGACACAGGAGAGAGAAAGAGAGTTAGAGACACAGGAGAGAGAAAGAGAGTTAGAGACACAAGAGAGAGAAAGAGAGTTAGAGACACAGGAGAGAGAAAGAGAGTTAGAGACACAGGATAGAGAAAGAGAGTTTAGAGGGACAAGAGAGAGAAAGAGAGTTTAGAGACACAGGAGAGAGAAAGAGAGTTTAGAGGGACAAGAGAGAGAAAGAGAGTTTAGAGAGACAGGAGAGAGAGAGAGTTTAGAGACACAGGAGAGAGAAAGAGAGTTTAGAGGGACAAGAGAGAGAAAGAGAGTTTAGAGAGACAGGAGAGAGAGAGAGTTTAGAGACACAGGAGAGAGAAAGAGAGTTTAGAGGGACAGGAGAGAGAGAGAGAGAGAGAGAGTTTAGAGGGACAGGAGAGAGAGAGAAAGAGAGTTTAGAGGGACAGGAGAGAGAAAGAGAGTTTAGAGACACAGGAGAGAGAGAGAGTTTAGAGGGACAGGAGAGAAAAAGAGTTAGAGACACAGGAGAGAGAAAGAGAGTTTAGAGACACAGGAGAGAGAAAGAGAGTTAGAGACACAGGAGAGAGAGAGAGTTTAGAGGGACAAGAGAGAGAAAGAGAGTTTAGAGACACAGGAGAGAGAGAGAGTTTAGAGGGACAAGAGAGAGAAAGAGAGTTTAGAGGGACAGGAGAGAGAAATAGAGGTAGAGACACAGGAGAGAGAAAGAGAGTTTAGAGACACAGGAGAGAGAAAGAGAGTTTAGAGGGACAAGAGAGAGAAAGAGAGTTTAGAGACACAGGAGAGAGAGAGAGTTTAGAGGGACAAGAGAGAGAAAGAGAGTTTAGAGGGACAGGAGAGAGAAATAGAGGTAGAGACACAGGAGAGAGAAAGAGAGTTTAGAGACACAGGAGAGAGAAAGAGAGTTTAGAGACACAAGAGAGAGAAAGAGAGTTTAGAGGGACAAGAGAGAGAAATAGAGGTAGAGACACGAGAGAAATAGAGGTAGAGACACGAGAGAGAAAGAGAGTTTAGAGACACAAGAGAGAGAAAGAGAGTTTAGAGGGACAAGATTGAGAAAGAGAGTTTAGAGGGACAAGAGAGAGAAAGAGTTAGAGACACAGGAGAGAGAAAGAGAGTTAGAGACACAGGAGAGAGAAAGAGAGTTTAGAGACACAGGAGAGAGAGAGAGAGAGAGTTTAGAGACACAGGAGAGAGAGAGAGAGAGAGAGAGAGAGAGAGAGAGAGCGGGGGGTGGCACAGATAGAGGGATGCCCCGGAGAGACAGAGAGAGAGTGAGAGAGTGCGAGGGGAGGGGGTCACAGAGAGTGATGGTGCTTTACATCAGGGTTTAAGAGCCCATTAGGCAGTGGGAGACGGCAGACTGACACGTTCAGACTTTACAAGGACAGCGCTCAACTCCCTCCCGCTCTCTCCCTCTATACATCTCTCTCTCTCCCTCTATACATCTCTCTCTCCCTCCCTCTATACATCTCTCTCTCTCCCTCCCTCAATACATCTCAATCTCTCTTTCCCTCTATACATCTCTCTCTCCCTCTATACATCTCTCTCTCTCCCTCCCTCTATACATCTCTCTCTCTCTATACATCTCTCTCTCTCCCTCCCTCTATACATCTCAATCTCTCTCTCCCTCTATACATCTCTCTCTCTCCCTCCCTCTATACATCTCTCTCTCCCTCCCTCTATACATCTCTCTCTCTCCCTCTATACATCTCTCTCTCTAAATCCCTCTATAAATCTCTCTCTCTCTATACATCTCTCTCCCTCCCTCTATACATCTCTCTCCCTCCCTCTATACATCTCTCTCTCTCTCTCCCTCTATACATCTCTCTCCCTCCCTTTATAGATCTCTCTCTCTCCCTCTATACATCTCTCTCCCTCCCTTTATACATATCTCTCTCTCTCCCTCCCTTTATACATCTCTCTCTCTCTCTCTCTCTCCCTCCCTTTATACATCTCTCTCTCTCCCTCTATACATCTCTCTCCCTCCCTTTATACATCTCTCTCTCTCTCCCTCCCTTTATACATCTCTCTCTCTCTCCCTCCCTTTATACATCTCTCTCTCTACCTTTATACAAATCTCTCTCTCTCCCTCTATACATCTCTCTTTCCCTTTATACATCTCTCTCCCTCCCTTTATACATCTCTCTCTCCCTCCCTCTATACATCTCTCTCACCTCCCTCTATACATCTCTCTCTCTCCCTCTATACATCTCTCTCCCTCCCTCTATACATCTCTCTCCCTCCCTTTATACATCTCTCTCTCTCCCTTTATACATCTCCCTCCCTTTATACATCTCTCTCCCTCCCTTTATACATCTCCCTCCCTCCCTTTATACATCTCTCTCCCTCCCTTTATACATCTCTCTCCCTCCCTCTATACATCTCTCTCTCCCTTTATACATCTCTCTCCCTCCCTTTATACATCTCTCTCTCTCCCTTTATACATCTCTCTCCCTCCCTTTATACATCTCTCTCCCTCCCTTTATACATCTCTCTCCCTCCCTTTATACATCTCTCTCTCCCTTTATACATCTCTCTCTCTCTCTCCCCCTATACATCTCTCTCCCTCCCTCTATACATCTCTCTCTCCCTTTATACATCTCTCTCCCTCCCTTTATACATCTCTCTCCCTCCCTCTATACATCTCTCTCCTTCCCTCTATACACCTCTCTCTCTCCCTCCCTCCCTCTATACATCTCTGTTCCTCCCTCTATACATCTCTCTCTCCCTCCCTCTATACATCTCTCTCTCTCTCCCTCCCTCTATACATCTCTCTCCCTCCCTCTATACATCTCTCTCCCTCCCTCCCTCTATACATCTCTCTCCCTCCCTCTATACATCTCTCTCTTTCCCTCTATACATCTCTCTCTCTCCCTCTATACATCTCTCTCCCTCCCACTATACATCTCTCTCTCTCCCTTTATACATCTCTCTCCCTCCCTTTATACATATCTCTCTCTCTCCCTCTATACATCTCTCTCCCTCCCTTTATACATATCTCTCTCTCTCCCTCTATACATCTCTCTCCCTCCCTTTATTCATCTCTCTCTCTTCCTCCCTTTATACATATCTCTCTCTCTCCCTCTATACATCTCTCTCCCTCCCTTTATTCATCTCTCTCTCTCCCTCCCTCTATACATCTCTCTCCCTCCCTCTATACATCTATCTCTCTCCCTCTATACATCTATCTCTCCCTTTATACATCTCTCTCCCTCCCTTTATACATATCTCTCTCCATCCCTCTATACATCTCTCTCTCTCCCTCCTCTATACATCTCTGTTCCTCCCTCTATACATCTCTCTCTCCCTCCCTCTATACATCTCTCTCTCCCCCCTCTATACATCTCTCTCTCTCCCTCCCTTTATACATCTCTCTCTCCCTCTATACAGCTCTCTCTCCCCCTCTATACATCTCTCTCTCTCCCTCTATACATCTCTCTCTCTCCCTCTATACATCTCTCTCTCCCTCTATACATCTCTGTTCCTCCCTCTGTACATCTCTCTCTTTCCCTCCCTCTATACATCTCTCTCCCTCCCTCCCTCCCTCCCTCCCTCCCTCCCTCCCTCCCTCTATACAATCTCTCTCTCCCTCCCTCTATACATCTCTCTCTCTCTCCCTCTCCCTCTATACATCTCTCTCTCTCCCTCCCTCTACACATCTATGTTCATCCTTCTATACATCTCTCTCTCCCTCCCTCTATACATCTCTCTCCCTCCCTCTATACATCTCTCTCCCCCCTCATTCTATACATCTCTCTCTCCCTCCCTCTATACATCTCTCTCACTCCCTCCCTTTATACATTCTCTCTCTCTCCTCCCTCTATACATCTCTCTCTCCCTCTATACATCTCTCTCTCCCTCCCTCTATACATCTCTCTCTCTCCCTCCCTCTATACATCTCTCTCCCTCCCTTTATACATCCCTCTATACATCTATCTCCCTCCCTTTATACATCTCTCTCTCTCCCTCCCTCTATACATCTCTCTCTATCCCTCCCTCTATACACTCTCTCTCTCCCTCTATACATCTCTCTCTCTCCCTCCCTCTATACATCTCTCTCTCTCTCCCTCTATACATCTCTCTCTCCCTCCCTCTATACATCTCTCTCTCTCTCTCTCCCTCTATACATCTCCCTCCCTCCCTCCCTCTCTCCTCCCTCCCTCCCTCTCTCCCTCCCTCTATACCTCTCTCTCTCTTCCCTCTATACATCTCTCTCTCTCCCTCCCTCTATACATCTCTCTCTCTCCCTCCCTCTATACATCTCTTTCTCTCTCCCTCCCTCTATACATCTCTCTCTCTCCCTCTATACATCT
>NC_143024.1:82119482-82126982 GCF_057628025.1 Oncorhynchus mykiss | reverse complement strand
TGAGTATGGAGACTAAAGGAGGGAGGGATGAGTGTGGAGACTGGAGGGAGGGAGGGAGGGAGGGAGGGAGGGAGGGAGGGAGGGAGGGAGGGAGGGAGGGAGGGAGGGAGGGGAAATATAAATGTCAGTATGAGAGTGATCAAGATCAAGAGAATGAGAGGTGGAGGCGTGGAGAGAAAGAGAGGGCGGAGAGAGAGACAGAAGGAGAAAGGGAGAGAGAGAGTGTGTGAAAGAGAGACAGAAGGAGAGAGGGAGAGAGAGAGTGTGAGAGAGATAGAAGGAGAGAGGGAGAGAGAGAGTGTGAGAGAGAGAGGGCGGAAAGAGAGACAGAATGAGAGAGGGAGAGAGAGAGAGAGCGAGAGAGAGAGACAGAAGGAGAGAGTGTGTGAGAGAGAGAGGGGAGGCAGACAGTGTTTCTCCTATGTTAGGGTGGCTAATGAAAGATGAATGAGACAGTGGGCAGGAGAGCCTCAAAGTCTGGCTGGTGTGTGTGAGTGTCTGTGTGTGTTTGTGTATGAGTGCATGTGTTTGTGTGTGTGTGTGTGTGTGTGAGTGTCTGTGTGTGTGTGTCTTTGCAGCAGAAGTTCACCATCTGTGAGTCGGTTGTCGATCATCAGCACACAGACAACGCTTTCCATCCCTCTATTTCTGTTCTTCCCTCCATCGTTCTCTCCCTCTTTATGTCACTCCCTCCTTCAATCACACTCTCTCTCTCTCTCCCTCTCCCACTCTCTCTTTCTCAATCACATTCTCTCTCTTCCTCTCCCACTCCCCACCTCTGTCCCACTCTCTCTCTCCCACTCTCTCTCTCAATCACACACTCTCTCTCTTTCAATCACACTCTCTCTCTCTCCCTTTCCCACTCTCTCTCAATCACACACACTCGCTATCTCACTCTCTCTCTCTCTCTCTCTCTCTCTCTCTCAACACACACACACACTTTCTCTCTCTCTCTCTTTCTCTCTCTCTATCACACTCTCTCTCAATCAACCACACTCTCTCCCACTCCAACTTTCTCTCTCAATCACACTCTCCCTCTCCCACTCCCTCTCTTTCTTTCCCTCTCCCACTCCCTCTCTCTCAATCACACTTTCCCTCTCCCACTCCCTCTCTCTCAATCACACTCTCCCTCTCCCACCCCCTCTCTCTCAATCACTATCTCTCTCCCTCTCCCACTCCCTCTCTTTCTTTCCCTCTCCCACCCCCTCTCTCTCAATCACTCTCTCTCTCCCTCTCCCACTCCCTCTCTTTCTTTCCCTCTCCCACTCCCTCTCTCTCAATCACACTCGCTCTCTCACTCTTCCTGTCTCTCTCTCTCTGTCTCTTTCTCTTCCTGTCTCTCTCACCTTAGTCAAGTGATTGGTAAAACATAAAAAATAATGATACTGTAAGGTATGGATGTAAGAAATAGGTCTGAAATTCAGGCATGCACTGAAAGGGGGGCAAAGACAAGCACAGCAACATAAAAGTTATGCTGACCCCACTCAAAATTCCTCTCTGTCTCATTTTACCCTTAATTTACTATCTCTACCCCTTTCTCCATTATCTCTCCCCTTTCTTTATTATCTCTCCCCCTCATTCACTATCTCTCCCCTTCCTTCACCATCTCTCATGTTCCTTCATTGCCTCTCCCCTTCCTTCATTATCTCTCACCTTCCTTCACTATCTCTCCCCTTCCTTCATTATCTCTCCCCTCCCTTCATTATCTCTCCTCTCCCCTTCCTTCACTATATATCCCCTTCCTTCACTATCTATCATTCCTTCACTCTCTCCCCTTCCTTCACTATCTCTCCCATTCCTTCACTATCTCTCCCCTTCCTTCAATATCTCTCCCATTCCTTCACTATCTCTCCCCTTCCTCCACTATATCTTCCCTTCTTTCAATATCTCTTCCATTCCTTCATTATCTCCCCCTTCCTTCATTATCTCTCCCCTTCATTCACCATCTCTCTCCCTCTTCACTATCTCTCCCTGTCCTTCATTATCTCTCCATTTTCTTCATTATCTCTCCCCTTCACTATCTCTTCCCGTCATTCATTATCTCTCCCCTTCCTTCACTGTTTCCCTTTCCTTCATTATCTCTCCCCTTCCTTTACTATCTCTCCCCGTCCTTCATTATCTCTCCCCTTCTTTCACTATCTCTCCCCTTCCTTCACTCTGTTTCCCTTTCCTTCACTATCTCTCCCGTTCCTTCATTATCTCTCCCCTTCCTTCATTATCTCTCCCTTTCCTTCACCATCCCCCTCTCTTTCTTTATCGCCTCTTCCCTGAGCCTTGTTGAAATATGCTGTCTTTTCCAGAGCCCAATGAGCTTGGAAGTGTACTGAGTGAGTGTGTGTGCAATCTTCTTTGATCAGGGTTCATGATTGGGTCAACACACACACACACACACGCACCCAGGGGATTAGTGTAGCAAACGTTCACCAACGGAATAAAACACAAACAAAGAGACAGAAACATCCTGCATCCTGGAACACAAAACCACTGAGCCCTCGGAGTCAACAGCACTGCTCACACACAGGAACACAACACCACTCAGCCCTCAGAGCCAACAGCACTGTCACACACAGGAACACAACACCACTCAGCCCTCAGAGCCAACAGCACTGCTCACACACACAGTGTTCACACTCGCCTGCTCCTATTCTGTGTGTGTGTGTGACAGTGCTGTCTGCCTCTTTGTGTTTCTGTGTGTGTGTTCTGCACTGTTGGAATGTGTGTGCTGTTCATCCTGTGTATGTGTGCTTTTGTGTGTGTTTTTGTGTCGTCTGTGCTGTCTGTGTGTATGACTGTATGTGTGCATGCTCTGTGCTGTCGGTGTGTGTAGATCATAGAGTAGGCTCTAGTGATTCCCTGAAGTATGAGGCAGTGTTTAAGGCCCTCTCAGCACAGCCAGAGTGATGAATATTTAAAGACGAGCCAGAGAGAGATGGGGAGCAGAGAGAGTGTGTGTGGGTGTGTGTTTGTGTTTGTGTTTGTGTTTGTGTGTGTGTGTGTATGTGTGAAGGAGAGTGAATCGATACAGTTCCTTTAGAAAGTATTCACACCCCTTGAGTTTTTCAACATTTTGTTGTGTCACAGCCTGCATTTAAATATAATATATATACATATTCTTGTGTTACAGCCTGAATTGAAATAGATTAAATATACATGTTGTGTCACTGAGCTACACACAATACCCCATAATGTCAAAGTTGAATTATAGAAGGTTTTACAACTGAATGAATAACTAAAGGCTGAAACGTCTTGAGTCAATAAGTATTCAACCTGTTTGTTTAGCAAGCCTAAATACATTCAGGATTAACAATGTGCTTAACAAGTCACAAAATACGTTGCATGGACTCACTCTGTGTGCCATGATGACATAATAACAATGATAACATAATAACAATGATGACATAATAACAATGATGACATAATAACAATGATAACATAATAACAATGATGACATAATAACAATGATAACAAATCATGTATCCTGTTTGCAACAAGGCACTGAAGTAAAACTGCAGAAATTAACTTTATGTCCTGAATACAAAGCATAATGTTTGGGGCAAATCCAACACAACACATCACTGAGTACCACTCTTCATATTTTCTAGTATGGTGGTGGCTGCATCATGTTATGGGTATGCTTGTCATTGGCTAGGACTAGGGGAGTTTTTTAGGATAAAAAACGGAATAGAGCTAAGCACAGGCAAAATCCTAGTGGAAAACATGGTTCAGTCTGCTTTCCAACAGACAGTGGGAGACAAATTCACCTTTCAGCAGGACAATAACCTAAAACACAAGGCCAAATATACACTGGAGTTGCTTACCATGATGGCATTTAATGGCCGAGCTACAGTTTTGACTTCAATCAGCTTGAAAATCTATGACAAGAAAATAGCTGTCTAGCAATGATCAAAAACCAACCTGACAGAGCATGAATATTGTTTAAAGAATAATATGGAAATATTGTAAAATCCAGGTTTGTAAAGCTCTTAGAGATTTACCCAGAAAGACTCACAGCTGTGATCACTGCCAAAGGTGATTCTAACATGTATTGACTCAGGGGTGTGAATACTTGTGTAAATTACATATTTCTGTATTTCTTTTTAAATAAATTGCAAAAAAACTCTAAAAACATGTTTCACTTTGTCAATATGAGGTAGTGTGTGTAGATGGGTGAGAAAAATAAATAATTTAATACATTTTGAATTCAGGATGTAACACAACAAAATGTGTCATTTTGTGTCATACTAACACACACACACACACACACACACACACACACACACACACACACACACACACACACACACACACACACTGCTCCCCCTCTCTCTCCAGCAAGACTGAATGACGACAAGAGGACGGGAGGGACTGAGAGGAATTAGAGGAAAAGAGAGAGAGAGAGAGGGAAGGTGAGTGAGAGAGAAAGAGAAAGAGTGAGAGAGGGAAAGTGAGTGAGAGAGAAAGAGAGTGAGAGAGGGAAAGTGAGTGAGAGAGAAAGAGAGTGCAGGGGTGGTCCAAAAATATGATTTAATGTAACCCTCCTCCACCCCAGCATCTCTCTCCTCCTTTCTCCCTCCTCTCTACTCCTCTCTCCTCCTGTCTCTTCCTTTCTCCCTCCTCTCTACTCCTCTCTCCTCCTGTCTCTTCCTTTCTCCCTCCTCTCTCCTCCTTTTTCCTCCAATCTCCCTCCTCCCTCCTCTCTGCTAATTTCTCCTCCTCTCTCCTCCTTTCTCCTTCCTCTCTCCCTCCTTTCTCCTCCCTCCTCCCTCCTCCTATCTCCCTCCTCTCTGCTAATTTCTCCTTCCTCTCTCTCCTCCTTTCTCCTTCCTCTCTCTCTCCTTTCTCCTCTCTCTTTGAGGGATGAATAATAACTGCAGCTCAGAGATTTCCTCCCTCGTTTTTCAAAGCAAAGAAAGGGAGATGGGGAAGGTCTGCCTGGCCAGTGCGCTCTCACACACACACAGACTCACGTACACAAACACTTAAATGCATGCACGCTTTCACACAAACACACAGGGTTTACTAGCCTGAAGCATAGAAATCAGATCTAAATGAAGAGGGATGTTACAGACATCTGAAGCACAGACAGACAGACAGACAGACAGACAGACAGACAGACAGACACACACACACACACACAAAGGCACACATACACACACACACACACACACACACACACACACACACACAAAGTGGTCAGGAGAAAGAAAGAGAGAGAAGGGAGAAAGAGTGTCTAATATCGTTGCAGGACAAGGTTGAGCCTGTGATGTGATTTCAGTGTTATCCCCCCACTTAGGGAGACAGTGGACGTGTGTGTGCGTGTGTGTGTGTGCATGCGTGCGTGCGTGCGTGAGTGCGTGTGTGCGTGCGTGCGTGTGTGTGCATGAGTGCCTGCCTGTGTGTTTACTGTACACCCTGAATAACTAGAAGTGCTTCTCAATCCCTACTTCCATTTGCCACAGCTGGTGAGGAATTAGCACATTTAACAGCATGTGTTTGGAAAAGATTACAAATGTGTGTGTGTGCGTGTGTGTGTGTGTGCGTGAGTTTGTGTGTGTGTGTAAAATAAAGACAGAAGGTGAAGGCACAAATCAAGTGTATGTTGTGTGTCTGTGTGTATGAGAGCACTGGATCAGGGCAACGCGGAGGAAAGAGGAAAGGGAGAGAAAGTGAGAAAGAAAATAGAAAGAGAACCACTGAAGAGACAGGCAGTCGGGAAGAAGAAAGAGATATAGAAACTAACAGAGAAATGAGAAAAAAGAAACACAGACAGTATGAGTGACAGAAAGGGGCGGCGAGGAGGAATGGAGAGAGACAAAGAGAGACAGAAAGATAGAGGGAGCGAAAGAGAGAGAGAGGGATAGAGAGAGAGGCTTTGGATGCTGCCCTGGGCCGCCCCTCTAAGCCCTGTTTAGGAAGCTTTGGAGCTCAGAGAGAAATAATCCCCCTCTCAGACACACACACACTCAGACACACACACACACACACACACACACACACACACACACTCAGACACGTACAGATGTGCACACACACAGAGTTTAAACAAACACACACAAACACACTTCAAGATCTCACAGTTTGACACGGTCTGACTTCAGTGTTCAACATTTGTCTGGGGGGGATAAATGTCAAGTTGTGACTGTTAAATTTAGGCATTCATTCTGAATGTTTAAGGTAAGGGTTAAGGTTTGGGATAGGGTAAAAATAAATGGGAATGAACCTGCGATCCTCTGAGTAGGAGCTTGTGGATTACGCCCATCCGCAAGCCTACTTGGTAATAGCGCTCACCGTTGCCTCGGTCGCCGGTATTGAATGCATCTTTCAGTGTACTGGGGACCTGCGCAAACATCGACTGGGTCTGGCTGCACATACTCTATATACACAAGGGAGTGAGAGTGAGAGGCTAGACACACAGCCACAGAACATACACAAACATCCACAAGCCCACAAACACACATGCACGCATATGAGCCAGAGGGAAGAGGGGGTGGAGGGTGGAGTGGAGTGATGGAAGGAGCAAATGAAGGATTGCAGGATGGCATTTATTGGGATGACTCATGTACCGGAGGCAGCTCTGATGGGTAGTCAGTCACAAGCTGGCAAAGCCACAAAGTCATACAATTTGAACAATAACACTAACCACACTGCATTATGACTAACCCTAACCTTAAATTAGGACCAAAAAGCACATTTTTGTTTTCATGAATTTTGACTGTATATAGCCAATTTTAACTTTGCTGCTGGCTCATCTAGAGGAAATCACTCAGCTCTGCCTTCAGGACAAGATTCGTCCCAATAAACGTCAACCTACTGAAGGAATAGGCGACAGAGAGACACACAGAGCGGGGAAGGAAGGAGGTAGAAGACGAGAGAGGGATTTATTTCTCTCTTTTCTCTAGGAAGACATAGAGAAAGACTGTGTTGAAGTAGGGAAGGAACAATAGATAAATAGAGAGGGATAGGAAATAGAAGAGAGGATGACAGAAAGAAGAGAAAATAGATATGGGGCACGAGGAGTAGGAGAAGGACAGGAAGGAAGAAAGAAAAAGATGGAGGTAGAGTGAAATAAAGAGAAGAGAGCGGAGAGTGGAAGAGTGAGGATCTGGGCTTAGCGCAGGATGCAGTTTGTCATCTTCATTAGGTGACAGCGGGCGCAGAGGGAGGGCAGGAGCAGGGAATGGAGGGAGGGATGAATGGGGGGGTGGGTAGGGGAAAGGGGGAGGGACGGCACTGAGCGGAGCCTTTGAGAAACGTTGACCCTGTAATTGACCTGCGTCTCCGCCTACATCGCAGCGACAACACGAGGAGCCCTCGCAGCTAATCACTTAGTAACCCTGACTTGTCAGTCACACCGTCCCCCGGGAGGAGGGGGAGGAGAGACTTTTGATTAAAAAAAACAAATTATCCAACGCAACCAGTCACAAAGTCAAACAAAAAGAGAGGGAGGGAGAAAGAATGTAGGGAGAGAGAATATAGGGAGAGAGAATGTAGGGAGAGAGA
>NC_143024.1:82099482-82116982 GCF_057628025.1 Oncorhynchus mykiss | reverse complement strand
CCTTGACTTTGTTGTCCTTAAGCCATTTTGCTAAAACGTTGGAAATATGCTTGGGGTCATTGTCCAATTGGAAAACCCATTTGTGACCAAGAGTTAACTGATGTCTTGAGATGTTGCTTCAATATATCCACGTAATTTTCCTCCCTCATGATGCCATCTATTTTGTAAAGTGCACTAGTCCCTCCTGCAGCAAAAGCACTCCTACAAAATGATGCTGCCACCCCCGTACTTCACGATTGGGATGGTGTTCTTCGGCTTGCAAGCATCCCCCTTTTTCCTCCAAACATAATGATGGTCATTATGGCCAAACAGTTCTATTTTTGTTTCATCAGACCGGAGGACATTTCTCCAAAAAGTATGATCTTTGTCCCCATGTGCAGTTGCAAACTGTGGGTCTGGCATTTTTATTACAGTTTTGGAGCAGTGGCTTCTTCCTTGCTGAGCGGCCTTTCAGGTTATGTCGATATATGACTAGTTTTTACTGTGGATATAGATACGTTTGTACCTGTTTCCTCCAGCATCTTTACAAGGTCATTTGCTGTTGTTCTGGGATTGATTTGCACTTTTCGCACCAAAGTACGTTCATCTCTAGGAGACAGAAGGCGTCTTCTTCCTAAGCGGTATGCCGGCTGCGTGATCCCATTGTGTTTATACTTGCGTGCGATTGTTTGTACAGATGAACATGGTCCCTTCAGGCATTTGGAAATTGCTCCCAAGGATGAACCAGACTTGTGGAGGTCTTGGCTGATTGCTTTTGATTTTCCCATGATGTCAAGCAAAGAGGCACTGAGTTTGAAGGTAGGCCTTGAAATATATCCACAGGTACATCTCCAGTTGTCTCAAATGATGTCAATTACCCTATCAGAAGCTTCTAAAGCCATAACATGATTTTCTGGAATTTTCCAAGCTGTTTAAAGGCACAGTCAACTGACTGTATGTAAACTTCTGACCCACTGGAATTGTGATACAGTGAACTTTTAGAGAAATTATCTGTCTGCATACAATTGTTGGAAAAGTTACTTGTGTCATGCACAAAGTAGATGTCCTAAACGACTTGCCAAAACTATAGTTTGTTAACAAGAAATTTGTGGTGTGGTTGAAAAACTAGTTTTAATGACTCCAACCTAAGAGTATGTAAACTTCCATCTTCAACTGTTTATTTCAACGAATTGGCAAGGGCACTTGAACAGTCTGCAGCACCCGGCCTCACCCTACTAGAATCTGAAGTCAAATGTCTACTGTTTCCTGATGATCTGGTGCTTCTGTCCCCAACCAAGGAGGGCCTACAGCAGCACCTAGATCTTTTGCACAGATACTGTCAGACCTGGGCCCTGTCAGTAAATCTCAGTAAGACTAAAATAATGGTGTTCCAAAAAAGATCCATTTGCCAGGACCACAAACACAAATTCCATCTAGACACCGTTGCCCTAGAGCACACAAAAAACAATACATAACTCGGCCTAAACAGCAGCGCCACAGGTAACTTCCACAAAGCTGTGAACGATCTGAGAGACAAGGTAAGAAGGGCCTTCTATGCCATCAAAAGGAACATACAATTTTACATACCAATTAGGATCTGGCTAAAAATACTTGAATCAGTTATCGTTGTCCTTTAAGGTTGTGAGGTCTGGGATCCGCTAACCAACCAATAATTCACAAAATGGGACAAACACCAAATTGAGAAGAGTCCTTTAAGCAAGCTGGTCCTGGGGATCTGTTCACAAACACAAACAGACCCCACAGAGCCCCAGGACAGCAACATAATTAGACCCAAACAAATCATGAGAAATCAAAAAGATAATTACATGACACATTGGAAAAAACTCTAGAATGCTATTTGACCCAAATCAGAGTACACAGTGACAGAATACCTGAGATCACAAACTTTGACTATGTACAGACTCAGTGAGCATAGCCTTGCTATTGAGAAAGGCTGCCGTAGGCAGACATGGCTCTCAAGAGAAGACAGGCTATGTGCTCACTGCCCACAGAATGAGGTGGAAACTGAGCTGCACTTCCTAACCTCCTGCCCAATGTATGACCATATTAGAGACACATATTTCCCTCAGGTTACAAAGATCCACAAAGAATTTGAAAACAAACCCAAATTTGATAAACTCCCATATCTACTGGGTGAAATACCACATTGTGCAATCACAGCAACAATATTTGTGACCTGTTGCAACAAGAAAGGGCAACCAGTGAAGAAAAAACACCATTGTAAATACAACCCATATTTATGCTTATTTATTTTCCCTTTTGTACTTTAACTAATTGCACATCATATGACATTTGAAATCTCTTTATTGTTTTGGAACTTTTGTGAGTGTAATGTACATTTTTATAGTTTTTTTTCTCACTTTTGTTCATATCTACTTCACTTGCTTTGTCAATGTTAACATATGTTTCCCATGCCAATAAAACCCTTAAATTGAATTAAATTGGGGGACCTCTCCCTGCTCGACATCAACAGTGCTAAACACAAGATATTCGGTCGCACTCGCACGTCAGCACCACCTGGTGTTTCACACGCACGCACACACACACACACGCACGCACGCACGCACGCACACACACACACACACACACCATTGTCTGTGAAAGATCAGATAAGGAGAAAATGATGATTGCGGATGACAAAAAACAAACAGAAGATGTGTTTCTTTACACTTGTAGTATCGTTGGTGTTGGCTACTATTCCTTTAATGAAAGATCAGGAACTAAAAGAGAGAATGCCACTTCAGACAACATATGACAAGGAATTTTATATCACACAGCCTATAAAATGAAATCTATCAAATTAACACGATTAAAATAATAAAATAACGAATTCTGAACTATGACTTAATTGGTAAGTTTCTGGAAGTTCCATGGCGTAAATCTTTGACGGTCGTTATTAAATTCCCAGTAGATGCTGCTGAGGACTGTAGCGCCTGGGAGAGGAGTGGGCCTGGAATCCATTTTCTGCGCTTCATTTTTTCTTCTCCTAAGCATGCAGGGAGTCTGGCCAGCGCCCTTCCTCACTCCCTCTCTTTCCCTCTCTGGGCTCCCGAGTGGCGCAGCGGTCTAAGGCACTGCATCTCAGTGCAAGAGGCGTCACTACAGACCATGGTTAAATTTCAGGCTGTATCACAACCGGCCGTGATTGGGAGTCCCATAGGACAGCACACAATTGGCCAAGCGTCGTCCGGGTTTGGCCGGGGTAGGCCGTCATTGTAAATTAGAATTTGTTCTTAACTGACTTGCCTAGTTAAATAAAAGTTTGATAAATAAATAAAAATGATCTCGCTATGTGTAACGCTCGTCCTCTTCTTCTGACGAGGAGTAAGAGAGATTGGACCAATTTGCAGCGTGGTAAGTGTCCATAACGTTACTTTATTTGCAAGAACACTAAACTACAAATTAACAAAGTGAAAGAACGAAACAAACGAAACAGTCCCGTGTGGCACAAACACTAACACGGAAAACAAACTCCCACCACTCAAAAGTGAAACCAGTATGGTTCTCAATCAGGGACAACCAGGCTACCTAAGTATGATTCTCAATCAGGGACAATGATTGAAAGCTGCCTCTGATTGAGAACCATATCAGGCCAAACACAGAAATCCCAAATCATAGAAAAAGGAACATAGACAACCCACCCAACTCACGCCCTGACCATACTAAACAAAGACATAACAAAAGAACTGAGGTCAGAACGTGACACTATGCAAGAACCCCTAACACACACAGACTGACCCCGAGGCCACAGTGTGCTAAAATTAGGTGGGAATCCACCTCACTCACAGCCCTTAAATCAGTGTTGAATCAACCTCACTCACAGTCCTTAAATCAATGTTGAATCCACCTCACTCACAGCTCTTAAATCAGTGTTGAATCCACCTCTCACAGCCCTTAAATCAGTGTTGAATCCACCTCTCACAGCCCTTAAATCAGTGTTGAACCAACCTCACTCACAGCTCTTAAATCAGTGTTGAATCCACCTCTCACAGCCCTTAAATCAGTGTTGAATCCACCTCTCACAGCTCTTAAATCAGTGTTGAATCAACCTCACTCACTACCCTTAAATCAGTGTTGAATCCACCTCTCACAGCCCTTAAATCAGTGTTGAATCAACCTCACTCACAGCCCTTAAATCAGTGTTGAATCAACCTCACTCACAGCCCTTAAATCAGTGTTGAATCCACCTCTCACAGCCCTTAAATCAGTGTTGAATCCACCTCTCACAGCCCTTAAATCAGTGTTGAATCCACCTATCACAGCTCTTAAATCAGTGTTGAATCCACCTCTCAAACCCTTAAATCAGTGTTGAATCCACCTTTCACAGCCCTTAAATCAGTGTTGAATCCACCTCTCACAGCCCTTAAATCAATGTTGAATCCACCTCACTCACAGCCCTTAAATCAGTGTTGAATCAACCTCACTCACAGCCCTTAAATCAGTGTTGAATCCACCTCTCACAGCCCTTAAATCAGTGTTGAATCCACCTCTCACAGCCCTTAAATCAGTGTTGAATCCACCTCTCACAGCCCTTAAATCAGTGTTGAATCCACCTCACTCACAGCTCTTAAATCAGTGTTGAATCCACCTCTCACAGCCCTTAAATCAGTTGAATCCACTCTCACAGCCCTTAAATCAGTGTTGAATCCACCTCTCACAGCCCTTAAATCAGTGTTGAATCAACCTCACTCACAGCCCTTAAATCAGTGTTGAATCCACCTCTCACAGCCCTTAAATCAGTGTTGAATCCACCTCTCACAGCCCTTAAATCAATGTTGAATCCACCTCACTCACTACCCTTAAATCAGTTGAATCCACCTCTCACAGCCCTTAAATCAGTGTTGAATCCACCTCTCACAGCCCTTAAATCAGTGTTGAATCCACCTCTCACAGCTCTTAAATCAGTGTTGAATCAACCTCACTCACAGCCCTTAAATCAGTGTTGAATCCACCTCTCACAGCCCTTAAATCAGTGTTGAATCCACCTCTCACAGCTCTTAAATCAGTGTTGAATCAACCTCACTCACTACCCTTAAATCAGTGTTGAATCCACCTCTCACAGCCCTTAAATCAGTGTTGAATCCACCTCTCAAACCCTTAAATCAGTGTTGAATCCACCTCTCACAGCCCTTAAATCAGTGTTGAATCCACCTCTCACAGCCCTTAAATCAGTGTTGAATCCACCTCTCACAGCCCTTAAATCAGTGTTGAATCCACCTCTCACAGCCCTTAAATCAGTGTTGAATCCACCTCTCACAGCTCTTAAATCAGTGTTGAATCCACCTCTCACAGCCCTTAAATCAGTGTTGAATCCACCTCTCACAGCCCTTAAATCAGTGTTGAATCCACCTCTCACAGCCCTTAAATCAGTGTTGAATCCACCTCTCACAGCCCTTAAATCAGTGTTGAATCCACCTCTCACAGCCCTTAAATCAGTGTTGAATCCACCTCTCACAGCCCTTAAATCAGTGTTGAATCCACCTCTCACAGCCCTTAAATCAGTGTTGAATCCACCTCTCACAGCTCTTAAATCAGTGTTGAATCAACCTCACTCACTACCCTTAAATCAGTGTTGAATCCACCTCTCACAGCCCTTAAATCAGTGTTGAATCCACCTCTCAAACCCTTAAATCAGTGTTGAATCCACCTCTCACAGCCCTTAAATCAGTGTTGAATCCACCTCTCACAGCCCTTAAATCTGTGTTGAATCCACCTCTCACAGCCCTTAAATCAGTGTTGAATCCACCTCTCACAGCCCTTAAATCAGTGTTGAATCCACCTCTCACAGCCCTTAAATCAGTGTTGAATCAACCCCACTCAAACCCCTAAATCAGTGTTGAATCCACCTCTCACAGCCCTTAAATCAGTGTTGAATCAACCCCACTCACAGCCCTTAAATCAGTGTTGAATCCACCTCTCACAGCCCTTAAATCAGTGTTGAATCCACCTCTCACAGCCCTTAAATCAGTGTTGAATCCACCTCTCACAGCCCTTAAATCAGTGTTGAATCCACCTCTCACAGCTCTTAAATCAGTGTTGAATCCACCTCTCACAGCTCTTAAATCAGTGTTGAATCCACCTCTCACAGCCCTTAAATCAGTGTTGAATCCACCTCTCACAGCCCTTAAATCAGTGTTGAATCCACCTCTCACAGCCCTTAAATCAGTGTTGAATCCACCTCTCACAGCCCTTAAATCAGTGTTGAATCCACCTCTCACAGCTCTTAAATCAGTGTTGAATCCACCTCTCACAGCCCTTAAATCAGTGTTGAATCCACCTCTCACAGCCCTTAAATCAGTGTTGAATCCACCTCTCACAGCCCTTAAATCAGTGTTGAATCCACCTCTCACAGCCCTTAAATCAGTGTTGAATCCACCTCTCACAGCCCTTAAATCAGTGTTGAATCCACCTCTCACAGCCCTTAAATCAGTGTTGAATCCACCTCTCACAGCTCTTAAATCAGTGTTGAATCCACCTCTCACAGCCCTTAAATCAGTGTTGAATCCACCTCTCACAGCCCTTAAATCAGTGTTGAATCCACCTCTCACAGCCCTTAAATCAGTGTTGAATCCACCTCTCACAGCTCTTATTGAACATGTAATACATATACAGTAACTGGCTTAGGTTTTAAAATCAAACACCAGGAGGAAGTAGAACACTACACATTTAGGAAGATGTTTGGGACTGAAATGGAGATCTTTCGTGGCCTGCAGTGAGAAGAAGGTGAGGTGTTTATGTGTACTTGTGTGATGTATTTAATCATAGCTCTCCCGTGTTAGAGGCTTGGTGCTCCTTGGGAGGGTAATGAAACAGTAGTTATTAGGTCAGGCACAATTACAGCATAACTAACTGTTATGGATGAAGACCGTCATGAAAATGATTGAAGACGGGAAGGCCAGGCATTCATGCGGTTGAGTCCGTTTCTGCGGTAACGAGGTGATGATCCTTGAAGAAACAAGCAAGGGGTTGTAACAAACTAGTCTTCAGTTGCCTCAGCAACGCCCCTCCCTGCAGCACACAGAGAAATAGAAAGGCAGCACATGCAGTCAGGTGCAGAGGAGAAAATGTGCTTCTTAATCTTTTTTAATAATAATGCTATTCAAACTGTTGTAAAGGTGATCAATTACCGTCATCCAAAATTCCAAGACTGTCACAGCCCTAATAATTATCCGCACATTAGCCACAATCCTCCTGCACACAGAACACACAGAGCACACAGAGCACTCGGTGCAAATGAAGCACACAGAGCACTCAGAGCACACAGAGCACTCAGAGCACTCAGAGCACACAGAGCACAGAGAGCACTCAGAGCACAGAGAGCACAGAGAGCACTCAGGGCACTCAGGGCACAGAGCACTGAGAGCACACAGAGAACACGAAACACGGAGCACACAGAGCACACAGGGCACACAGGGCACTCAGGGCATTCAGGGCATTCAGGGCACTCTGGGCACAAAAGAGAACACAGATTACTCAGGGCACACAGTGCACTCAGGGCACTCAGGGCACTCAGGGCACACAGGGCACACAGGGCACACAGGGCACACAGGTCACACAGGGCACTCAGGGCACTCAGGGCACAAAAGAGAACACAGATTACTCAGGGCACTCAGGGCACACAGAGCACAGAGAGCACTCAGGACACTCAGAGCACTCAGGGCACACAGGGCACTCAGGGCATACAGGGAACACAGGGCACTCAGGGCACACAGAGCACACAGAGCACACAGAGAGCACTCAAAGCACACAGAGCACTCGGCGCACATGAAGCACTCAGAGCACACAGAGCACACAGAGCACACAGAGCACTCAGAGCACACAGGGCACAAAAGAGAACACAGATTACTCAGGGCACTCAGGGCACACAGAGAACAGAGAGCACTCAGGGCACTCAGGGTACTCAGGGCACACAGAGCACTCAGAGCACTCAGGGCACACAGGGAACACAGAGCACTCAGAGCACTCAGGGTACACAGAGCACTCAGGGCACACAGAGCACACAGAGCACTCAGGGCACACAGAGCACACAGAGAGCACACATAGCACACAGAGAGCACTCAAAGCACACAGAGCACTCGGCGCACATGAAGCACACGGAGCACTCGGAGCACATAGAGCACACAGAGAGCACTCAAAGCACACAGAGCACTCAGAGAACACAGAACACAGAACACAGAGAGCACACAGAGCACTCAGAGCACAGAGAGCACTCAGGGCACTCAGGTCACAGAGAGCACAGAGAGCACTCAGAGCACTCAGACCACAGAGAGCACTCAGGGCACTCAGGGCACACAGGGCACACAGAGCACACAGAGCACACAGAGCAATCAGAGCACTCAGGTCACACAGGCACTCAGGGCACACAGGGCACTCAAGGCACTCAGGGCACTCAGGGTACACAGAGCACACAGAGCACACAGAGAGCACAGAGCACTCTGAGCACTCAGAACACTCAGGGCACAGAGAGCACAAGGAAAACATAGAGCACACAGAGCACACAGTGCACACAGAGCACAGAGAGCACAGAGAGCACTCGGAGCACAGGGAGCACACAGCGCACTCAGAACACACAGCGCACTCAGAGCACAGAGAGCACTCAGGGCACTGAGAGCACAGCGAGCACTCAGAGCACAGAGAGCACACAGAGCACTCAGAACACTCAGGGCACACAGAGTACAGAGCGCACACAGAGCACCCAGGGCACTCTGGGCACAGAGAGAACACGGAACACACAGAGCACATGGGGCACATGGGGCACACAGGGCACACAGGGCACTCATGGCACTCAGGGCACACAGAGCACTCAGAGCACTCAGGGCACTCAGGGTACACAGAAAACTCAGGGCACACAGAGAACCAAGAGCACACAGAGAACAGAGAGCACAGAGAGCACACAGGGCACACAGAGAGCACACAGAGCACAGAGAGCACTCGGAGCACATGGAGCACAGGGAGCACACAGGGCACTCAGAGTACTCAGAGCACTCAGGGCACACAGAGCACACAGAGCACACAGAGCACTCAGAGCACACAGGGCACAAAAGAGAACACAGATTACTCAGGGCACTCAGGGCACACAGAGAACAGAGAGCACTCAGGGCACTCAGGGCACTCAGGGCACACAGAGCACTCAGAGCACTCAGGGCACACAGGGAACACAGAGCACTCAGAGCACTCAGGGTACACAGAGCACTCAGGGCACACAGAGCACACAGAGCACTCAGGGCACACAGAGCACACAGAGAGCACACATAGCACACAGAGAGCACTCAAAGCACGCAGAGCACTCGGCGCACATGAAGCACACGGAGCACTCGGAGCACATAGAGCACACAGAGAGCACTCAAAGCACACAGAGCACTCAGAGAACACAGAACACAGAACACAGAGAGCACACAGAGCACTCAGAGCACAGAGAGCACTCAGGGCACTCAGGTCACAGAGAGCACAGAGAGCACTCAGAGCACTCAGACCACAGAGAGCACTCAGAGCATTCAGGGCACTCAGGGCACACAGGGCACACAGGGCACTCAGAGCACACAGAGCAATCAGAGCACTCAGGTCACACAGGCACTCATGGCACACAGGGCACTCAAGGCACTCAGGGCACTCAGGGTACACAGAGCACACAGAGCACACAGAGAGCACAGAGCACTCTGAGCACTCAGAACACTCAGGGCACAGAGAGCACAAGGAAAACATAGAGCACACAGAGCACACAGTGCACACAGAGCACAGAGAGCACAGAGAGCACTCGGAGCACAGGGAGCACACAGCGCACTCAGAACACACAGCGCACTCAGAGCACAGAGAGCACTCAGGGCACTGAGAGCACAGCGAGCACTCAGAGCACAGAGAGTACACAGAGCACTCAGAACACTCAGGGCACACAGAGTACAGAGCGCACACAGAGCACCCAGGGCACTCTGGGCACAGAGAGAACACGGAACACACAGAGCACATGGGGCACATGGGGCACACAGGGCACACAGGGCACTCAGGGCACTCATGGCACTCAGGGCACACAGAGCACTCAGAGCACTCAGGGCACTCAGGGTACACAGAAAACTCAGGGCACACAGAGAACCAAGAGCACACAGAGAACAGAGAGCACAGAGAGCACACAGGGCACACAGAGAGCACACAGAGCACAGAGAGCACTCGGAGCACATGGAGCACAGGGAGCACACAGGGCACTCAGAGTACTCAGAGCACTCAGGGCACTCAGAGCACTCAGGGCACTCAGAGCACTCAGGGCACTCAGGGCACTCAGGGCACTCAGAGCACACAGAGCACAGAGAGCACTCAGAGCACAGAGAGCACAGAGAGCACTCAGGGCACTCAGGGCACAGAGCACTGAGAGCACACAGAGAACACGAAACACGGAGCACACAGAGCACACAGGGCACTCAGGGCATTCAGGGCATTCAGGGCACTCTGGGCACAAAAGAGAACACAGATTACTCAGGGCACACAGTGCACTCAGGGCACTCAGGGCACACAGGGCACACAGGGCACACAGGGCACACAGGTCACACAGGGCACTCAGGGCACTCAGGGCACAAAAGAGAACACAGATTACTCAGGGCACTCAGGGCACACAGAGCACAGAGAGCACTCGGTGCAAATGAAGCACACAGAGCACTCAGAGCACAGAGAGCACTCGGAGCACATGGAGCACAGGGAGCACACAGGGCACTCAGAGTACTCAGAGCACTCAGGGCACTCAGAGCACTCAGGGCACTCAGAGCACTCAGGGCACTCAGGGCACTCAGGGCACTCAGAGCACACAGAGCACAGAGAGCACTCAGAGCACAGAGAGCACAGAGAGCACTCAGGGCACTCAGGGCACAGAGCACTGAGAGCACACAGAGAACACGAAACACGGAGCACACAGAGCACACAGGGCACTCAGGGCATTCAGGGCATTCAGGGCACTCTGGGCACAAAAGAGAACACAGATTACTCAGGGCACACAGTGCACTCAGGGCACTCAGGGCACACAGGGCACACAGGGCACACAGGGCACACAGGTCACACAGGGCACTCAGGGCACTCAGGGCACAAAAGAGAACACAGATTACTCAGGGCACTCAGGGCACACAGAGCACAGAGAGCACTCGGTGCAAATGAAGCACACAGAGCACTCAGAGCACACAGAGCACTCAGAGCACTCAGAGCACACAGAGCACAGAGAGCACTCAGAGCACAGAGAGCACAGAGAGCACTCAGGGCACTCAGGGCACAGAGCACTGAGAGCACACAGAGAACACGAAACACGGAGCACACAGAGCACACAGGGCACACAGGGCACTCAGGGCATTCAGGGCATTCAGGGCACTCTGGGCACAAAAGAGAACACAGATTACTCAGGGCACACAGTGCACTCAGGGCACTCAGGGCACTCAGGGCACACAGGGCACACAGGGCACACAGGGCACACAGGTCACACAGGGCACTCAGGGCACTCAGGGCACAAAAGAGAACACAGATTACTCAGGGCACTCAGGGCACACAGAGCACAGAGAGCACTCAGGACACTCAGAGCACTCAGGGCACACAGGGCACTCAGGGCATACAGGGAACACAGGGCACTCAGGGCACACAGAGCACACAGAGCACACAGAGAGCACTCAAAGCACACAGAGCACTCGGCGCACATGAAGCACTCAGAGCACACAGAGCACACAGAGCACACAGAGCACTCAGAGCACACAGGGCACAAAAGAGAACACAGATTACTCAGGGCACTCAGGGCACACAGAGAACAGAGAGCACTCAGGGCACTCAGGGCACTCAGGGCACACAGAGCACTCAGAGCACTCAGGGCACACAGGGAACACAGAGCACTCAGAGCACTCAGGGTACACAGAGCACTCAGGGCACACAGAGCACACAGAGCACTCAGGGCACACAGAGCACACAGAGAGCACACATAGCACACAGAGAGCACTCAAAGCACACAGAGCACTCGGCGCACATGAAGCACACGGAGCACTCGGAGCACATAGAGCACACAGAGAGCACTCAAAGCACACAGAGCACTCAGAGAACACAGAACACAGAACACAGAGAGCACACAGAGCACTCAGAGCACAGAGAGCACTCAGGGCACTCAGGTCACAGAGAGCACAGAGAGCACTCAGAGCACTCAGACCACAGAGAGCACTCAGGGCACTCAGGGCACACAGGGCACACAGAGCACACAGAGCACACAGAGCAATCAGAGCACTCAGGTCACACAGGCACTCAGGGCACACAGGGCACTCAAGGCACTCAAGGCACTCAGGGTACACAGAGCACACAGAGCACACAGAGAGCACAGAGCACTCTGAGCACTCAGAACACTCAGGGCACAGAGAGCACAAGGAAAACATAGAGCACACAGAGCACACAGTGCACACAGAGCACAGAGAGCACAGAGAGCACTCGGAGCACAGGGAGCACACAGCGCACTCAGAACACACAGCGCACTCAGAGCACAGAGAGCACTCAGGGCACTGAGAGCACAGCGAGCACTCAGAGCACAGAGAGTACACAGAGCACTCAGAACACTCAGGGCACACAGAGTACAGAGCGCACACAGAGCACCCAGGGCACTCTGGGCACAGAGAGAACACGGAACACACAGAGCACATGGGGCACATGGGGCACACAGGGCACACAGGGCACTCAGGGCACTCATGGCACTCAGGGCACACAGAGCACTCAGAGCACTCAGGGCACTCAGGGTACACAGAGAACCAAGAGCACACAGAGAACAGAGAGCACAGAGAGCACACAGGGCACACAGAGAGCACACAGAGCACAGAGAGCACTCGGAGCACATGGAGCACAGGGAGCACACAGGGCACTCAGAGTACTCAGGGCACTCAGAGCACTCAGGGCACTCAGAGCACTCAGGGCACTCAGGGCACTCAGGGCACTCAGGGCACTCAGAGCACACAGAGCACAGAGAGCACTCAGAGCACAGAGAGCACAGAGAGCACTCAGGGCACTCAGGGCACAGAGCACTGAGAGCACACAGAGAACACGAAACACGGAGCACACAGAGCACACAGGGCACACAGGGCACTCAGGGCATTCAGGGCATTCAGGGCACTCTGGGCACAAAAGAGAACACAGATTACTCAGGGCACACAGTGCACTCAGGGCACTCAGGGCACACAGGGCACACAGGGCACACAGGGCACACAGGTCACACAGGGCACTCAGGGCACTCAGGGCACAAAAGAGAACACAGATTACTCAGGGCACTCAGGGCACACAGAGCACAGAGAGCACTCAGGACACTCAGAGCACTCAGGGCACACAGGGTACACAGAGCACTCTGAGCACTCAGAACACTCAGGGCACAGAGAGCACAAGGAAAACATAGAGCACACAGAGCACACAGTGCACACAGAGCACAGAGAGCACAGAGAGCACTCGGAGCACAGGGAGCACACAGCGCACTCAGAACACACAGCGCACTCAGAGCACAGCGAGCACTCAGGGCACTGAGAGCACAGCGAGCACTCAGAGCACAGAGAGCACACAGAGCACTCAGAACACTCAGGGCACACAGAGTACAGAGCGCACACAGAGCACCCAGGGCACAGAGAGAACACGGAACACACAGAGCACATGGGGCACATGGGGCACACAGGGCACACAGGGCACTCAGGGCACTCATGGCACTCAGGGCACACAGAGCACTCAGAGCACTCAGGGCACTCAGGGTACACAGAAAACTCAGGGCACACAGAGAACCAAGAGCACACAGAGAACAGAGAGCACAGAGAGCACACAGGGCACACAGAGAGCACACAGAGCACAGAGAGCACTCGGAGCACATGGAGCACAGGGAGCACACAGGGCACTCAGAGTACTCAGAGCACTCAGGGCACTCAGAGCACTCAGGGCACTCATGGCACTCAGGGCACTCAGGGCACTCAGGGCACTCAGGGCACTCAGGGCACTCAGAGCACACAGAGCACAGAGAGCACTCAGAGCACAGAGAGCACAGAGAGCACAGAGAGCACTCAGGGCACTCAGGGCACAGAGCACTGAGAGCACACAGAGAACACGAAACACGGAGCACACAGAGCACACAGGGCACACAGGGCACTCAGGGCATTCAGGGCATTCAGGGCACTCTGGGCACAAAAGAGAACACAGATTACTCAGGGCACACAGTGCACTCAGGGCACTCAGGGCACACAGGGCACACAGGGCACACAGGTCACACAGGGCACTCAGGGCACTCAGGGCACAAAAGAGAACACAGATTACTCAGGGCACTCAGGGCACACAGAGCACAGAGAGCACTCAGGACACTCAGAGCACTCAGGGCACACAGGGTACACAGAGCACACAGAGCACACAGAGAGCACAGAGCACTCTGAGCACTCAGAACACTCAGGGCACAGAGAGCACAAGGAAAACATAGAGCACACAGAGCACACAGTGCACACAGAGCACAGAGAGCACAGAGAGCACTCGGAGCACAGGGAGCACACAGCGCACTCAGAACACACAGCGCACTCAGAGCACAGAGAGCACTCAGGGCACTGAGAGCACAGCGAGCACTCAGAGCACAGAGAGCACACAGAGCACTCAGAACACTCAGGGCACACAGAGTACAGAGCGCACACAGAGCACCCAGGGCACTCTGGGCACAGAGAGAACACGGAACACACAGAGCACATGGGGCACATGGGGCACACAGGGCACACAGGGCACTCAGGGCACTCATGGCACTCAGAGCACTCAGAGCACTCAGGGCACTCAGGGCACTCAGGGTACACAGAAAACTCAGGGCACACAGAGAACCAAGAGCACACAGAGAACAGAGAGCACAGAGAGCACACAGGGCACACAGAGAGCACACAGAGCACAGAGAGCACTCGGAGCACAGGGAGCACACAGGGCACTCGGAGCACAGGGAGCACACAGGGCACTCAGAGTACTCAGAGCACTCAGGGCACTCAGGGCACTCAGGGCACTCAGGGCACTCAGAGCACACAGAGCACAGAGAGCACTCAGAGCACAGAGAGCACAGAGAGCACTCAGGGCACTCAGGGCACAGAGCACTGAGAGCACACAGAGAACACGAAACACGGAGCACACAGAGCACACAGGGCACACAGGGCACTCAGGGCATTCAGGGCATTCAGGGCACTCTGGGCACAAAAGAGAACACAGATTACTCAGGGCACACAGGGCACTCAGGGCACACAGGGCACACAGTGCACTCAGGGCACACAGGGCACACAGGGCACACAGGTCACACAGGGCACTCAGGGCACTCAGGGCACAAAAGAGAACACAGATTACTCAGGGCACTCAGGGCACACAGAGCACAGAGAGCACTCAGGACACTCAGAGCACTCAGGGCACACAGGGCACTCAGGGCATACAGGGAACACAGGGCACTCAGGGCACACAGAGCACACAGAGCACACAGAGAGCACTCAAAGCACACAGAGCACTCGGCGCACATGAAGCACTCAGAGCACACAGAGCACACAGAGCACACAGAGCACTCAGAGCACACAGGGCACAAAAGAGAACACAGATTACTCAGGGCACTCAGGGCACACAGAGAACAGAGAGCACTCAGGGCACTCAGGGCACTCAGGGCACACAGAGCACTCAGAGCACTCAGGGCACACAGGGAACACAGAGCACTCAGAGCACTCAGGGTACACAGAGCACTCAGGGCACACAGAGCACACAGAGCACTCAGGGCACACAGAGCACACAGAGAGCACACATAGCACACAGAGAGCACTCAAAGCACACAGAGCACTCGGCGCACATGAAGCACACGGAGCACTCGGAGCACATAGAGCACACAGAGAGCACTCAAAGCACACAGAGCACTCAGAGAACACAGAACACAGAACACAGAGAGCACACAGAGCACTCAGAGCACAGAGAGCACTCAGGGCACTCAGGGCACTCAGGGCACACAGAGAGCACACAGAGCACTCAGAGCACAGAGAGCACTCAGGGCACTCAGACCACAGAGAGCACTCAGAGCATTCAGGGCACTCAGGGCACACAGGGCACACAGGGCACTCAGAGCACACAGAGCACACAGAGCAATCAGAGCACTCAGGTCACACAGGCACTCAGGGCACACAGGGCACTCAAGGCACTCAGGGCACTCAGGGTACACAGAGCACACAGAGAGCACAGAGCACTCTGAGCACTCAGAACACTCAGGGCACAGAGAGCACAAGGAAAACATAGAGCACACAGAGCACACAGTGCACACAGAGCACAGAGAGCACTCGGAGCACAGGGAGCACACAGCGCACTCAGAACACACAGCGCACTCAGAGCACAGAGAGCACTCAGGGCACTGAGAGCACAGCGAGCACTCAGAGCACAGAGAGCACACAGAGCACTCAGAACACTCAGGGCACACAGAGTACAGAGCGCACACAGAGCACCCAGGGCACTCTGGGCACAGAGAGAACACGGAACACACAGAGCACATGGGGCACATGGGGCACACAGGGCACACAGGGCACTCAGGGCACTCATGGCACTCAGGGCACACAGAGCACTCAGACCACTCAGGGCACTCAGGGTACACAGAAAACTCAGGGCACACAGAGAACCAAGAGCACACAGAGAACAGAGAGCACAGAGAGCACACAGGGCACACAGAGAGCACACAGAGCACAGAGAGCACTCGGAGCACATGGAGCACAGGGAGCACACAGGGCACTCAGAGTACTCAGAGCACTCAGGGCACTCAGGGCACTCAGGGCACTCAGGGCACTCAGGGCACTCAGGGCACTCAGAGCACACAGAGCACTCAGAGCACAGAGAGCACAGAGAGCACTCAGGGCACTCAGGGCACAGAGAGCACTGAGAGCACACAGAGAACACGAAACACGGGCACACAGAGCACACAGGGCACACAGGGCACTCAGGGCATTCAGGGCATTCAGGGCACTCTGGGCACAAAAGAGAACACAGATTACTCAGGGCACACAGGCAATCAGGGCACACAGAGCACTCAGAGCATTCAGGGCACTCAGGGCACACAGGGCACTCAGAGCACACAGAGCACACAGAGCAATCAGAGCACTCAGGTCACACAGGCACTCAGGGCACACAGGGCACTCAAGGCACTCAGGGCACTCAGGGTACACAGAGCACACAGAGCACACAGAGAGCACTCTGAGCACTCTGAGCACTCTGAGCACTCAGAACACTCAGGGCACACAGAGTACAGAGCGCACACAGAGCACCCAGGGCACTCTGGGCACAGAGAGAACACGGAACACGGAACACACAGAGCACATGGGGCACATGGGGCACACAGGGCACACAGGGCACTCAGGGCACTCAGGGCACTCAGGGCACTCAGGGCACTCAGGGCACTCAGGGTACACAGAAAACTCAGGGCACACAGAGAACCAAGAGCACACAGAGAACAGAGAGCACAGAGAGCACACAGGGCACACAGAGAGCACACAGAGCACAGAGAGCACTCGGA
>NC_143024.1:82089482-82094482 GCF_057628025.1 Oncorhynchus mykiss | reverse complement strand
CCCTAACCTTCCCTTCACCCTGCCCTAATCTTCCCTTCACCCTGCCCTAACCTTTCCTTCACCCTGCCCTAACCTTCCCTTCACCCTGTCCTAACCTTCCCTTCACCCTGCCCTAACCTTTCCTTCACCCTGCCCTAACCTTTCCTTCACCCTGCCCTAACCTTCCCTTCACCCTGCCCTAACATTCCCTTCACTCTGCCCTAACCTTTCCTTCACCCTGCCCTAACCTTCCCTTCACTCTGCCCTAACCTTTCCTTCACCCTGCCCTAACCTTTCCTTCACCCTGCCCTAACCTTCCCTTCACCCTGCCCTAACCTTTCCTTCACCCTGCCCTAACCTTTCCTTCACCCTGCCCTAACCTTTCCTTCACCCTGCCCTAACCTTTCCTTCACCCTGCCCTAACCTTCCCTTCACTCTGCCCTAACCTTTCCTTCACCCTGCCCTAACCTTCCCTTCACCCTGCCCTAACCTTTCCTTCACCCTGCCCTAACCTTCCCTTCACCCTGCCCTAAACTTCCCTTCACCCTGCCCTAACCTTCCCTTCACTCTGCCCTAACCTTTCCTTCACCCTGCCCTAACCTTCCCTTCACCCTGCCCTAACCTTCCCTTCACCCTGCCCTAACCTTTCCTTCACCCTGCCCTAACCTTCCCTTCACCCTGCCCTAACCTTCCCTTCACCCTGCCCTAACCTTTCCTTCACTCTGCCCTAACCTTCCCTTCACTCTGCCCTAACCTTTCCTTCACTCTCAGGAGGTTGATCTACAGCTGCACCATTGAGAGCATATTGACTGGCTTAATCACTGCTTGGTAAGGCAATTGCAAGGCTCCCGACCCCAAGGCGCGACAGAGGGTGGTGAGTACGACAAAGTACATCCCTGGAGTCGAGCTCACTGCCAATCAGGACCTCTATACCAGGCGGTGTCAGAAGAAGATCCCAAAAAATGTAAAAGACTCAAGCCACCCAAGCCATTGACCGTTCTCTCTGCTACCGCACAGCAAGCGTTACCAGTGGACCAAGTCTGGAACCAACAGGACCCTAATCAGCTTCTACCCCAAAGCCAGAAGACTGCTACACAAGACTGCTAAATAGCTAATCAAATGAATAGCCAGACTACCTGCATTGACCCTTTTTTGCACTGACTCTCTTGTACTGACTCTAAGAGCACACACTGGCCACTACCCACACACTCACACATTCTTACACTGATACCACAACACACACACACACACTACATAGGGCCCAGGGTTTCCATTAGGGCCCAGGGTTTCCATTAGGGCCCAGGGTTTCCATTAGGGCTCAGGGTTTCCATTAGGGCCCAGGGTTTTCATTAGGGCCCAGAGTTTACTACATAGGGCCCAGGGTTACCATTATGGCCCAGGGTTTCCATTAGGGCCCAGAGTTTACTACATAGGGCCCAGGGTTACCATTAGGGCCCAGGGTTTTCATTAGGGCCCAGAGTTTACTACATAGGGCCCAGGGTTACCATTAGAGCCCAGGGTTTCCATTAGGGCCCAGAGTTTACTACATAGGGCCCAGGGTTACCATTAGGGCCCAGGGTTTTCATTAGGGCCCAGAGTTTACTACATAGGGCCCAGGGTTACCATTAGGGCCCAGGGTTTCCATTAGGGCCCAGAGTTTACTACATAGGGCCCAGGGTTACCATTAGGGCCCAGGGTTTTCATTAGGGCCCAGAGTTTACTACATAGGGCCCAGGGTTACCATTAGGGCCCAGGGTTTCCATTAGGGCCCAGAGTTTACTACATAGGGCCCAGGGTTACCATTAGGGCCCAGGGTTTCCATTAGGGCCCAGAGTTTACTACATAGGGCCCAGGGTTACCATTAGGGCCCAGGGTTTTCATTAGGGCCCAGAGTTTACTACATAGGGCCCAGGGTTACCATTAGGGCCCAGGGTTTCCATTAGGGCCCAGAACATTTTCCGGACCCATATGCATTGTTTATGTGACCTAATTAGTGGCACCAACCCACGGTACTCCGATTGACAGAAGTTACATTTACAATATGGTAATTCATATTAACAGAACATGCCAGTTGAGGATGCAACTGTGTGGTTTTCTTACCGAATTCTGATGTGTACTTTGAACATGTTAGAATAACTTTCCACATTTACATTTCCTCAGCCAACAAGACCAGTAACTAACCGCAAAATCACTAGCCTATGTCATTCCTCTATATTAGAAACATTTAGCCTACCTATTCTACTGGTCAGCTTGTGGAGAAAGAAATAGCCTATTCCAGACAGACTCTGAGACAGGTGTGGGATGATAGATCCCAAATTCCTACAACCAGGAGGACTAGGAAACATTCAAACAATGTAAAATAGCAATGAGTCTGATGCAACAGATCAGAATGTTTGCCTTAAAATGTTGATGAACTATTATTTCTTCACATTATAATTGCAGCAATGTGCACAAGGCAGTAGGCTATGTGCAAATGTTCATTGGAAAAACACCTTTGTCAAAAGTGCACGACACATGTGGGTGGTTTCATGTGACAGAGATGAAAATATATGTTAGAAATGTAGAAAGAGGGGACTAGTATGGGTTGCTAATAGGATTGTGCTTTTGGCTAATGGACAATGAAAGAAAGTTGCTATAAAATAAGGACTGTTTGAGAGGCTGTAGCAGCAGCTCTCACGCTGTCTGACAGATTTTCCACTCAAAGGCTCTGTATCTGTATGCTGTACATGTGTGATAAATAAGATACATAATGAGTATACTGTGTACACACGCCAATTTAATTCCACTAAAGTATGCTAATTAACATATAGACCGATAACCATGACCAGCCAAATGCATTTCCATCGACTGGCTAAAAAGCATTATTTTACAATGAGATTCTTCCCTCTTCTCCCGGACAATTGGCCAGCTCCAAATTTATTTAAATGGCTTTTCTACATATTTTTTGTTGGCCAAAAGACTGGCTATTACTGGCTAAAAGAAACCCTGATAGACACATACACACAACGCGTACACAAGCATATTAATGCTACACACACACACACACACACACACACACACACACACACACACACACACACACACACACACACACACACACACACACACTGCTACTGTCTATTATCTGTCCTGTTGCCTAGTCACTCTACCCCTACCTATATGTACAGTGCACAGCTACAGTGCCGTGAAAAATGTATTTTCCCCTTTTATGATTGTCTCTATTTTTGCATATTTTTAATACTGAATGTTATCAGATCTTCAACCAAAACCCAATATAGATAAAGTGAACCTGAGTTTACAAATAACAAAGAAAAATTGTATACGTATTTCATTTATTTAATGAACAAAGTTGTGCAACACCCAGTGCCCCTGTGTGAAAACGTAATGGCCACCTTACACTCAATAACTGGTTGTGCCAACTTTAGCTACAATGACTGGTTGTACCACCTTTAGCTACAATGACTGGTTGTACCACCTTTAGCTACAATGACTGGTTGTACAACCTTTAGCTACAATGACTGGTTTAGCTACAATAGCTACCTTTAGCTACAATGACTGGTTTAGCTACAATAGCTACCTTTAGCTACAATGACTGGTTGTGCCACCTTTAGCTACAATGACTGGTTGTACCACCTTTAGCTACAATGACTGGTTGTGCCACCTTTAGCTACAATGACTGGTTGTGCCACCTTTAGCTACAATGACTGCAAACAAACGCTTCCTGTAGTTGTTGATCAGTCTCTCATGTCGCTGTGGAGGAATTTTGGCCCACTCTCCCACACAGAACTGCTTTAACTCAGCAACATTTGTGGGTTTTGAAGCATGAACTGCTCATTT
Organism: Oncorhynchus mykiss; assembly: GCF_057628025.1. Taxonomy (NCBI): domain Eukaryota; kingdom Metazoa; phylum Chordata; class Actinopteri; order Salmoniformes; family Salmonidae; genus Oncorhynchus; species Oncorhynchus mykiss. The sequence goes on along the minus strand of NC_143024.1, from coordinate 82,090,666 downwards.
CAAGTCCTGCCACATTTCAATTGGGATTAGGTCTGGACTTTTACTAGGCCATTCCAACATTTTAAATTAGTTGCTTTTTAGCCATTTGCATGTAGACTTGATAGTGTGTTTTGGATCATTGTCTTGCTGCATAACCTAGCTGTGCTGCAGATTCAGCTCACAGACAGATGGTCTGATATTCTCCTGTAGAATTCCCTGATACAGAGCAGAATTCATGGTTCCTTCTATTAAGGCAAGTCGTCCAGGTCCTGAGGCAGCAAAGCATCCCCAAACTATCACACTACCACCACCATGCTTGGCCGTTGGTATAAGATTCTTACAGTGAAATGCAGTGTTTGGTTTTCGCCAGGCATAATGGGACCCATGTCGTCCAATGCGACACACGTGACAAAAAAACATTTGATTTGATTTAAAATAGCGGCAACCGTTCACCGTAGTCTAACTTCGCTGGGGACTGGGCTGGTATATTAGGCTTGTGATAACCCTATAACAATCCTATGAAATAACCCTACAAAACACCCACACATACGCGCACAGCTCCCCGACCGAGAGGCGGTGTGACAGGGTCAAGTGAGAAGTCACTCCCTGGCGAGTGAGAATCTACCCAGTATGACCTTGGCTAATCCCACACACGCTGTAATCCCCATAATGCCCCGGTGCGCCAGCGTGCACACACACATTTAAAAATAGAAAAACGCATTTTCCAAATTATTATAGAGGGGCAGGGGCTCCCAAGATGCGCAGCAGTCTGAGGCACTGCATCTCAAGGCTAGAAGTGTCACTACAGACCCTGGTTCAATTTCAGGCTGTATCACAACCGGCTGTGATTGGGAGTCCCATAGGACGGCGCAGAATTGGCCCAGAGTCGTCTGGGTTTGGCCGGGGTAGGCCGTCATTGTAAATAAGAATTTGTTTTTAACTGACTTGCCTAGTTAAATAAAGGTTCTAAAAAAAAGATTTAAAAAAATCCTCTCTGGGTTGATTGGTGCCAAACCATGACCGCATCTGAGGAAGGAAGGAACACAAACAACACACTGTCAGAGTCCAGTTTGGTACACACTCACACACACGCCACAAGCACACACACACACAATTCACCTGAGACCGGAGGAGAGGTAAATGAACCTAATTTAATCCGCTGTCACTCAAAGCTGAAACACACCCATGGATATCACACACACACA